>NC_049208.1:5830378-5872878 GCF_013347855.1 Anguilla anguilla | reverse complement strand
AGTTTAAATGTTCAAATAATTTGGGAACTGTGTCACTGTTGCATATCAAGATATTTTTTCTTCTCTTGTTTCTGCAGGTTGGGTGGAGAGAGAGTCCTACTATTAGCTGATGGGATGGCGAATGTGTGATTTTAGAGTTTTACTGCATGAAAATAAAAAATGTTCATCACAATTTAATAATATTTAAGGAGTATATATGAACTGGGGGATATTTCCCTGTGCTGTTTTTATTCCCTTCCGCCTAAGACTGTAACTGTTGGGTAGCACGGTGGTGCAGTGGATAGCACTGTCGCTTCACAGCAAGAAGGTCACGGGTTCAAATCCGGCCCAGGCCTTTCTGTGTGGAGCCTGCATGTTCTCCCCGTGTTCGTGTGGGTCTCCTCCGGGTACTCCGGTTTCCTCCCACATTCCAAAGACGTGCTGGTAGGCTAATTGGAGACTCTAAATTGCCCATACGGTACAAGTGTGAATGAATGGTGTGTGTGCCCTGAGATGGATTGGCGACCTGTCCAGGGTGTATTCCTGCCCCTCTCGCCCACTGCAGACTGGAATAGGCTCCGGCACGAACCTGCCCAGGAACAAGTGGGTTAGATAATGAATGTATAGACTGCCACAGAGAATATTGCAGCTGCAGTGTGTCTGTGAAAACCAGTGGCTACTCTCATGTTGAACAGGATGTATGGAATGGACCCTCGTGTTGTGGCTGATGTAGAAAATGACAATGACAGAAACAGATTAAAGTTTAAACAATAAAACATGGAAGTGTTTTTTTTTTGGCTGGACCGCAACAGTGGGGCCCAGCCCTATGAACGTGAATGTCTGTGACTGACAGAGTGACTGAGTGATGAAGTTACACCATTGGTCGGCCGAGTTATGAAGTTACACCATTGGTCGGCCGGGCCAGGTCCAGCCATATACATTACATTATAGGCATTTAGCAGACGCTCTTATCCAGAGCGACTTACACAACTTTTACATAGCATTTTTACATTGTATCCATTTATACAGCTGGATATATACTGAAGCAATTTCAGTTAAGTACCTTGCTCAAGGGTACAACGGCAGTGTCCTACCCGGGAATCGAACCTGCGACCTTTCGGTTACAAGCCCAGTTCCTTACCCACTGTGCCACACTCCGCTGCTTGGTCTTGACCTGGTCTTGTTTGTTTTGGTTTTTTTTTTTTTCGTACCTGGATGTAAGCTGCCTGTCAGACACAGGGAACGAACCCAAAGGAAAATCTCCAGCACGCAAGTGAGTGAAAATTTCCTGCGCACAAGTGGACCCCAGAGACGGTAGTAATCGCTGATGTGTTCGAACGTGGGCCATTTCAGCCGGCAAGGAAGCTTCTGGCGGATGCCGCACAGTTAGCGTAATTAACCGTCTCCGTCGCTCTGAAGTTCGGCCCCGCGGGCACCACTGTGCAGGCTGTGATTTGTCGTTCCAACCACAATTGCGATCCCGGAATTTTAACGACCCGTTAATTTTTTCTTAATTGCTCTGTTCGTGTTTTGAGGGACCGCTAACCCTCTTAAGCCACATTGTGTGAGAAATAGCCATGCGTGCCATGAACAATGAAAGGCGATATTCATATGGTAATTATTGTACAATGTTACAAATGATTACACAAAAAAAGGAGATTTTTTAAACCTATTGAATTAAAGACTATGCAAAAAGCTCATGTAGGTATATGGCCACTGAAACTAAATATTTGGTAGACAATGAAGAATTCAAAGACAAAGAAGTCAAAAAAGAAAAGTCAAATTATAATGTGCCAGACCTGAATTGTGTTTACAGTTAAGGTGGAAATGACAATCCCAGACCCTGTGTGGCCAATTTCAGATATAAGGCTGCAGAGAACTGTCAAACCAGCTACAGGTTACAGCACACAAATACTGAATATGATAGGTGTGTACCATTCCATAATGGCAAAATATATCTGGCTTTTTCACTTAGCCTGAGATTTTTACATTAGTGTTTGCATAACTTGTCTGATAGAGAGCTACATAGATCTAGGAAGCAAAATTATTATGACATAATTCACTTTATCTCATGAAGATACACGATATATCAAGATGCTCTTTTTTTCACTCCCATGCTATACTTACGAGCCTTAAGAACAAAACTTCTTGAATGAGCATTTGAACTGACTTCCTAGAATAGTATAAAGGTCTAAATGTCACACATTTGTCTGTTTATAAGTAAAATATAAACATATTAGGAAATCTGTACTGCTCAAGTTGTCTCCCAACGTCTACTCCACGAGACAGCAGATAGAAAAGTGCTGTTTGTTTCTAATATTTACGGTAATACAGTCAGTACGGTACGGTGTCGTCGGAAGTAGTGTCGCTTAATGTCAGTTTATGTATCCGGACAACATGCATGTTGAATAGTTTGCACAATACTTGTGCTTGGCCGTTTAAGTTTTCTGATAAAAAAAAGACATAACTTGTAAATACAGAGGTGTGTTTTTTATCGTAGCTAAAATGAAGAATTGTGTCGCATTTCAAACACAGTTAGCCTCTATAATGGAAGTACTAGCCAAAGCAGCTGTGGCCGAAATAAGCAAACTTGTTGAAGATGGGTCCGTTGTGTTGCATCTGGAAGTATCCCGAAGCCATAAAGAAATTGACAGTCTGAGGAGGAAACTACAGCATGTGGAGAGCGAGCTGAGGACGGCGCGAGAGGTGGCAGCCCGAGAGAGCCGCTCTATTGGGGTCCAGGTTGAGAACCTGTTCGGAGGAGCAGAAGGAGGTGTGCTTGCTTGCTGATAGACACGAAAACAACAAAATGTTTTTTGCTTGAAAGACAGTCATTGCGCATGTATCCTTGTGCTTTGTGCGTTTGATATGAAAATTTTAATTAGCCTCCTTGGCTAATTTTGCACAAGTGTTGTTAGTGTGCACTACCCATGTAAAATAAACTAATTAAATTATGATAGCCGTAGGTATTCATAGATATTAGCTACAGTTAGTGTTGTGTTGGGCTGGCACCAAATCGTTATCGGCTCTCTCTCTTAGTTTGGAAAAGCAAGGTCCAACTGTATCTACCACCTTCAAATGGTATGTAATAGAACCATTGTTTTTATGCCTTCGCGGCCGGAGGCATTATGTCGGGTTGTCTGTCCGTCCATCCGTTCCCATTCTCGTGAACGCGATATCTCAGGAACTTGAGGGAATTTCTTCAAATTTGGCACTAACGTCCACTTGGACTCAAGGATGAACTGATTAGATTTTGGTGGTCAAAGGTCAAGGTCACTGTGATCTCACGTCCGTCCCATTCTCTCGTGAACGCGATATCTCAGGAACGCCTTGAGGGAATTTTTTAAAATTTGGCACAAACGTCCACTTGGACTCAAGGATGAACTGATTAGATTTTGGTGGTCAAAGGTCAAGGTCACTGTGATCTCATGTCCGTCCCATTCTCTCGTGAACGTGATATCTCAGGAACGGCTTGAGGGAATTTTTTCAAATTTGGCACAAGCGTCCACTGGACTCAAGGATGAACTGATTAGAAATGCCTGATTCAGCTAATTAACTAATGATGGTCTTTAATCGAGACCGGAGAAAGGAGAATTGCGTGTCATAGTGCTGGGCTAAAACAATAACCTGCACCCACACCATCCCTTTTTGGATAAGATTGCACACACCTGATTTAGACTCTCTGATGTTTCCTTGTCATGTTGCCCAGTGTTTATTTTAAAAGAACGATGGTGATGTTTATTCCAATGCTTCCCACAGGAGCTCTTGAGGGTGGTGCTGATGCTGGAGAGAGACCTCCCGTTGACCAACGGCTCAAGGAGAAAAAGTGTAATGCACAGACACACAACACAAAGCCTGGCTTTGGATTCACGGTGAAGGCAGAGCAAGAGGAAGAGCATGTAGCCCAGAGACTCAATAAGACAGGATGTGAACTCAGTGCAGGAAGACTCAGCAGTCTGGGCTCTGAGTATGTAATGTATGAGAGAGACAGTCAGGTGTGGACTTCCTTTAAAAAAGGGGACAGTGACATAGAGACTGATGATCCAGTTTGTTCTGACACTACAGAACAGTGCTCACAGAGTCTGTTAGCACACTCACCACTACAGCATGCTCCTGCCACCATGGAAGTCTCTGGAAACACACTATCCTCCTTGGGGAACGATGTTCATGCTGTAGATGGTGTTCTTGTGAAAGAGGAAGCAGGTGGGCAGTGTTCATACAGTGAAGAGAACAGATCTGAGATGGGTGGCGCACAGCAGACAGAGTACAGACAGCCTCCGCTCTCGATGAATGATCATCTAACCTCACAGCTCTGGCAACCGCTGCAGCAGCCCTTAGACGAGCAAATAGGAATTACTGAGAACATCACAGATCCAGTCTCAAACATTAGCCAAAAGACCAGAATCCACTGGAGAACTGGCATAGGGGAGAAACCTCACAGCTGCTCACATTGCAAGAAGAGTTTTGATCGTTTTATTGACCTGAAGAGACATCAGCGAATCCACACAGGAGAGAAACCGTTCAGCTGTGGACAGTGTGGAAAACATTTCAGTCTGAGGTGTAACCTTATCACACATGAGAGGGTTCACAGCGGGAATAAACCATTTGGTTGTGCTCAGTGTGGGAAGAGATTTGCTCAGAGAGCTCACCTTCGAACACACTACAGAATTCATACAGGCGAGAAACCATATCACTGTACCCAGTGTGGGAAGAACTTCACTCAGTTGAGTGGTCTTAAAACTCACCAGAAAGTCCACAATAGAAATGAGCTGCTAGAATTTGGAATTAATTGTATGTGATTATGCTTATGCTTATGATTATGCTTATGTGATTAAGTTCGAAGGAAATACAGTTTATAGTCACTGTATTGAAAGGCTGCCAGCTGAATGACTGTCTTTGGGCAGCACTTGCTTATAAGGACTGGATCCTTGTCCGTAGAGCTCATCACTGTAATGAGGGTTAGTACTTTACCCACAGTCACATGAGGGCTAGTGCTAGTACATTAGCCAAACTCACACGCAAGCTAGTGCTAGCACATTAGCCACACTCACACAAAGGGCTAGTGCTAGTATGTTAGCCACACTCACATGAGGGCTAGTGCTAGCACATTAGCCACACTCACACCGAGGGCTAGTGCTAGTACATTAGCCACACTGACATGAAAGCTATTTCTAGTTAATCTAGTACATTAGCCACACTCGCACAAGGGCTAGTGCTAGTACATTAGCCAAACTCACACGCAAGCTAGTGCTAGCACATTAGCCACACTTACATGAGGGCTAGTGCTAGTCATTTTGCCACACTCACACGAGAGCTTGTGCTAGTAAATTAGCCACACTCACACGAGAGCTTATGCTAGTAAATTAGCCACACTCACACGAGGGCTAGTGCTAGTACATTAGCCACACTCACACGAGGGCTAGTGCTAGTACATTAGCCACACTCACACGCAAGCTAGTGCTAGAACATTAGCCAAACTCACACAAGCTAGTGCTAGCACATTAGCCACACTCACACATGAAGCTAGGACCTTAACCACACTCGCCGTTCTGGGCACCTGGCATATGGCAGAACCCTTGGCTCTGGCACATAATACAGTTTTATTTCAAACTGCATCTGGCTTGTTTTTTTGTTTTGGCCTGTCCTTATACATGATGGTGTGGGTTATTGTGTGGGAGAACAGAATGCTAAATGGATATTTGCTCATAAATAAATGGTCAAAATGACAAATCTGTTTTGTATTGCTTGGCTGTACCAAAAACCAGCAAACTCAGGGATCCCCCAGGACTGTACCACTGAATTAGATAATTCAGTGTGAAATGAAGGACATCACATCCAGGGTCTGCCGGCCACTCTGCCATCTCCAGGTACCATGCAGGTATGAAGAAAGTGCCTAGTGCACCTGTTAATTAATGAATAAAGTTTGATATGACATTAAGGCCCTGCCCAACAAACAAAAAATAACTTATTTTTTCTAAATCCCAGACCCTGTGTGGCCAACTCCAGAAAAAGAACAGGCTGGGCCTACAGAGAGCAGTAGAAACCAGCTACAGGTTACAGCAAACAAATAATGAATATGATCAGTGTATATCGTTCCATAATTGTAGAACACAACTGGCTTTCTCGCCTAGTTAGCCTGAGATTTTTATATCAGTGTTTGCATAGCCTGTCTGATAGAGAGCTACATAGATCTATTTGGGTTGCTACCAGAACTGTTTCATAGATCTGCAGATCTATGAAACAAAAGGAAGTAAAATTAGTATGACAATATTCACTTTACCTCATGAAGATATTTATCAAGGTGCTCTTTTTTCACTCCCCTGCTACACTTATGAGCCTCAAGAACAAAACTTCTTGAATGAGCATTTGAACTGACTTCCTAGAATAGTATAAAGGTCTAAATGTCATACATTTGTCTGTTTATAAGCAAAATATAAACATATTAGGAAATCTGTACTGCTCAAGTTGTCTCCCAACGCCTAAACTCCAAGGGACAGCAGATAGAAAAGTGCGGTTTGTTTATAATATTTACGGTAATACAGTCAGTACGGTACGGTGCCCTCGGAAGTAGTGTCGCTTAATGTCAGTTTATGTATCCGGACTAGTTTGCACAATACTTGTGCTTGGCCGTTTAAGTTCTCCGATTAAAAAAGACAGAACTTACATAAAGAGTTTTTTTTATCGTAGCTAAAATGAAGAATTGTGTTGCCTTTCAAACACAGTTAGCCTCTATAATGGAAGTACTAGCCAAAGCAGCTGTGGCCGAAATAAGCAAACTTGTTGAAGATGGGTCCGTTGTGTTGCATCTGGAAGTATCCCGAAGCCATAAAGAAATTGACAGTCTGAGGAGGAAACTACAGCAGGTGGAGAGCGAGCTGAGGACGGCGCGAGAGGCGGCAGCGCGTGAGAACCGCTCTATTGGGGTCCAGGTTGAGAACCTGTTCGGAGGAGCAGAAGGTGTGCTTGCTTGCTGATGTTGTGGTAGACACGAAAACAACAAAATGTTTTTTGCTTGAAAGGCAGTCATTGTGCATGTATCCTTGTGCTTTGTGCATTTGATATGGAAATGAAAATTAGCCTGCTTGGCTAACTCTGGTACATTTGCATAAATGTTATTAGTGTGCAACTGTCCCTGCCAAACAAACAAATACATTTAATTAAATTATGACAGCTGTAGGTGTTCATAGATTTTAGCCACAGTTAGTGTTGTGTTAGGCTGGCACCAAATCGTTTTCGGCTCTCTCTCTTAGTTTGGAAAAGCAAGGTCCAACGTTGTATCTACCACCTTCAAATGGTATGGCATAGAACCATTGTTTTTTTATCAATATGACACTTTAAACTTCGAAGAGCCACACATTTCAGTTGAAGTCACGAAGCTGTCAGGTAAATAATATACACAAAGTGTTGCTTCCCGTACCTTTAACTTTATCAGACTGGAGATAACCAGAAGCAGGAGTACATGAACTATGGCAGGGCACACATTCAAACTATGTCGACCAAAGGTGTCCAGTCTTAAGGGTTAGTGTGAGTGCAGGTTTTTGTTTTAGAGAAACACTACAAACGCCTGATTCAACTAATTAACTAATGATGGTCTTTAATCGAGACCGGAGAAAGGAGAATTGTGTGTCATAGTGCTGGGCTAAAACAATAACCTGCACCCACGCCATCCCTTTTTGGATAAGATTGCACACCCCTGATCTAGACTCTCTGATGTTTCCTTGTCATGTTGCCCAGTGTTTATTTTAAAGGAACGATGGTGATGTTTATTCCAATGTTCCCCTCAGGAGCTCTTGAGGGTGGTGCTGATGCTGGAGAGAGACCTCCCGTTGACCAACGGCTCAAGGAGAAAAAGTGTAATGCACAGACACACAACACAAAGCCTGGCTTTGGATTTATGGTTAAGGCAGAGCAAGAGGAAGAGCATGAGATAGCCCAGAGACTCAATAAGACAGGATGTGAACACAGTGCAGGAAGACTCAGCAGTCTGGGCTCTGAGTATGTAATGTATGAGAGAGACAATCAGATGTGGACTTCCTTTACTCAAGGGGACAGTGACATAGACAGTGATGATCCAGTTTGTTCTGACACTACAGAACAGTGCTCACAGAGTCTGTTAGCACACTCACCACTACAGCATGTTCCTGCCACCATGGAAGTCTCTGGAAGCACACTATCCTCCTTGGGGAAAGATGTTCATGCTGTAGATGGTGTTCTTGTGAAAGAGGAAGCAGGTGGGCAGTGTTCATACAGTGAAGAGAACATATCTGAGATGGGTGGCACACAGCAGACAGAGTACAGACAGCCTCCGCTCTCGATGAATGATCATCTAACCTCACAGCTCTGGCAACCGCTGCAGCAGCCATTAGACTGGCAAATAGGAATTACTGAGAACATCACAGATCCAGTTTCAAACTGCAGTAGAAAGACAAGAATCCACTGGCGAACTGGCATAGGGGAGAGACCTTACAGTTGCACACAGTGTAAGAAGAGTTTTGATCGTTTTATTGACTTAGAGAGACATCAGCGAATCCACACAGGAGAGAAACCGTTCAGCTGTGGACAGTGTGGAAAACGTTTCAGTCTGAGGTGTAACCTTATCACACATGAGAGGGTTCACAGTGGGAATAAACCATTTGGTTGTGTACAGTGCGGGAAGAGATTTGCTCAGGGATCTAACCTTAGAGCACACCACAGAATTCATACAGGCGAGAAACCATATCACTGTACCCAGTGTGGGAAGAATTTCACTCAGCTGAGTAGTCTTAAAACTCACCAGAAAGTTCACAGTAGAGATGAGCTGCTAGAGTTTGGAATTAATTGTATGTGATAATGCTTATGCTTATGTGATTAAGTTAAAAGGAAATGCATTTTATAGTCATCTTAAAACAAATATTGAAAGTCTGCCCACTGAATGACTTTCTTTAGGCAGAACTTGCATATAAGGACTGGATCTTTGTCCACAGAGCTCATCACTGTGATGAGGGTTACTTTAGCCGCACTCACACAAGGGCTAGTGATAGTACTTTAGCCACACTCACACACAAGCTAGTGCTAGCACATTAGTCACACTCACACAAGGCCTAGTGCTAATACTTGACCCACACTCACACGAGGGCTAGTGCTAGTACATTAGCCGCACTCACATGTGAGCTAGTGCTAGCATATTAGCCACACTCACACAAGGCCTAGTGCTAGTACATTAGCCACACTCACGCATGTGGCTAGGACCTTAACCACACTCGCCTTACTAATGGCCTGGTTCTTGGCAGCTGGCTCTTGCACATAATACAGTTTTATGACAAACTGCATCTGGCTTGTTTTTTTTTTTTGTTTTTTTTTGGCCAGTTCTTGTACATGATGGTGTGGGCCATTGTGTGGGAGAACAATATGCTAAAAGGATATTTTCTCATGAATAAATGGTCATAATGACAAATCTGTTTTGTATTGCTTATTTATTTACTTTTTTTTTTTTTACTGTGGTGTGTTTACAATTAAATGATATTATTTTGCATACACACTGTGTAAAGCTTGGGAGTCATTCCAGTGGAGAATGCCAGTGAATCAGCTCCTTATGGTTAATTTCAACATTAATTCTATAGATGTTCTTGACAGATGATTTTACCAATGAACAATAAATGGTTCATAGTAACACATGACATTGCTAACCATTATAATCAGTTGAGCTAACAAACATGCTGACTAAATCTATCCACACAAAGCCACACAACATAATCAATACACTGAGGGAATGGTAAGTTGATATTTTCTTAGATACAATAGTCAATAGATACATTTGTTTTTCAACCTGTTTATCTTTAGAGTAGGATAACTGGACTGATCATGCAGCATTGGTAGCATCATATCATTAAGCTTCCAGGATGTCCATAACCCTAAATTGTTTAAAGACCCTGTGCAATAAAGATCATAATGTTTAATAGTTATATGAAAAATAAAATAAACACGATGATATTAAGCAGTTGTGTTTCTGTTGACAGTTTATTTATTTTCATATTGAAAGAAAAGAAAGTTATACTTCCCACTACTGGCAGATTTGCTATTGATTTTTGAGGACCTTGTATATGACATCATAAACAAGGTAATGTATGTTAAATATTTTTTCAGAGGTTATTGAAAACTGATAGTACTGACCTCACCTATTGGGAATGTATGGGCACCATGGCTTGTATAACTGGTTGTGTAGGCCTGTAATAATTTAAGACTAATGTGAAAGTAGAATACGGATGCAATGTAAATGCCATGTAAAAGTTTTGGAATTCGCTCTGGATAAGTGCGTCTGCTAAATGCCTGTAATGTAATGTACAGGCTGCGCAGGGAGGAAATTTGCAGTGTCAGTACAAGGTGTGCACGGACAATTACCAAGTTTCCAGAAGATATAGCATGACTTATCGGAGGAAATTAAACGAGATAGCTGTTGCAGGTAGATGTGACGAACAAGGTCTTCACGGACCAGCAATGAGTAGTTCAAGAACGTTTTTTTATCTGGTACTTTTACTAATTGGGTTAGTGGATCTACGTTAAACAATTTGGCTGCGGGTAAGAGGGTCAGCTAAATGAATGAAATAATGTAATGTAAAAAATCACTCACAGAAAATCTCAACAAAATGAATTGATTTTCTAGTATTTATTTTATTAGATTATTTGTAATATTACTTTAAAATAATTGCTTTGTCCTCTCCACTCCAGTACAGTAGGTGGCAGTAGGCGCGTTCTCCCTAGTATTTCCTAGGCATCTCTACCAGTGAAGTAAAATGTAGTTAGAAGGGTCGACAAAATGGCGTTACTTCTAAGGTCAGTAAAAATATATTTACCACTCTGTGAATACAATATGTCAATATAACATGGCAACACGAATGTGTCAAAGTACGTTTTGTTGTCTTGATAATTCGGCATAGACTGGTTATCGGTTGGAGAATGAGCTGTTTTTGGGGAATCGCTGGAAACTCCAGTTTGTAGTCCGTAGTCCTGATTATGGGTTTGCTTGTCAGCTAAACTAGCTATAGATAGATCTGGCGTAATATCTGTGGCTTTTCTCTGTTAGTCTAGCTACATTACTTCAGTAGCTAACATAAGTAGCAATCTAACGTTGGGATAGTGTATTAGGAGAAACGCTGAATTGTTCGCTTTCTAATGTTCACACTTTGAGAATGCCAAGTAGAGTAACATCACTGAGAAGCTGAGCAACCATTGTGTTCTTCATTGCAATTACATTGTTCAAGTTCAATAACAAAATAAAATTAGTCTAAGTTAGCTAGCTGGCTAGCGTTATCATGCTGTTATCGGTGGGACGACGTAGACGGCAGTGTGTCCACGTGACCAAACTAAGAAGTGCTAGCGACAACTACTTTTACTACTAGGCTACTAGTGCACGTAACGTCTCCTGTTTTCGTATCGTCTCTGGCTCTTTGTCTTATCTCTATTATGACAAGTCTGAGTTGTGTGCGGGCAGTTAACTCATCAGTTATGAGGGTCAACTGGCCGAAATTTCTCCTTGGGCTATGCTTTAGGCTTGATAATCTTTGACTTAGTTTAGACTTAATGTAGTATTGTATCCTAAAACTGGCATTAGCTGGTGTTTACTCTTGTATATAATATCCTTGTAAAATGGAAGTGGAGTTAATTGGAGATTTTTTCATACATATTATTTAATAAAGAACATAGTATGTGATAAATAATCATGCAAGACTCAAAATTACATCATTTACATACATTTGGTTAGTCTTGAGATCCCTAACAAATGTTGTGCAGGCAGTAACTTGATAGAATGGAAAATTTAATCCTCTCTTATCCTCAGAACATTGGCTCGGAGGGGTGTCTGTACGCCCTGCCCACGATTTTGCCTCTACAGACAGTGAGTACCCGTTACAGTGCATCTACTGACACACAGTACCCATTGCACTGCATCTATTGACACTGAGTACCCATTACACTGCATCTACTGACATGTAGTACCCATTACACTATATCTAAAGACAGTGAATACAGATTACACTGCCATTGCAGACAGTGAGTACATATTGCACTGCATCTACTGACAGTGACTACCCATTACACTGCATCTACTGACGTCGTGTAACCATCACACGATATGTAGATACAGTGAGTACTCACTGCCACTGGCCATGGACTCACTGCCACTGCAGACAGTGATTCCATATTACACTGCATCTACTGACAGTGAGTCCCCATTACACTGCATCTACTGACAGTGAGTACCCATTACACTGCATCTACTGACATGTAGTACCCATTACACCATGTCTAGAGATGGTGAATACAGATTACACTGAATCTACTGACAGTGAGTACAGATTACACTGCATCCACTGACAGTGAGTACAGATTACACTGCATCTATTGCCACTGAGTACCCATTACACTATATCTACAGACAGTGAGCACAGATTACACTGCCACTGCAGACAGTGAGTCCATATTGCACTGCATCTACTGACAGTACCCGTTACACTATATCTGTACTGAATGCACATTATACTGCGTCCACTGAAAGTGCATTCTAATTTTGTATTAGTCTTGAAGGTTCACTTTTCTCTGTTTCACAGTGCGGTTCCCATGGGTTCCTCTGCAAAAGAGGAAATGGATAAATTTTGGGCCAAAAATACTCGACTGAACCGACCGATGTCGCCTCACATTACAATCTACAGGTCAGAGCTCACCTGTGTGTGTGTGTGTGTGTGTGTGTGTGTGTGTGTGTTCACTGTTTGCACCTGTGTCTGTCTGTGTGTGTGTGTGTTAACTGTTTGCACCTGTGTGTGTTAACTGTGTGCATCTGTGTGTGTGTGTGTGCGTGTGCCATTTCCATTGCAGTTGCATTTTCATCAAGAGCAGTACAGGGCTCGCAGTGGCAGAAATTTCCCCACAGTCGCTGTCGGTATTTTGGATGCGAAGAATTTAAAGCCGTGTTACTCAGATTAATGAGAATGTAAAAGACCCAGAAGTGCTCTGTTGCTGCCGGCCCCTGCAAGTCTGCACTCAGTCCTGCTTTACCAGCGTTGTGAGGACATCTCTGCTTCTTCTGCAGGTGGTCCATCCCCATGATGATCTCCATCACGCACAGGGGAACGGGCGTGGGACTAAGTGGAGGTACGACAGCTTTTTACAGGCCGTTACCGCACAGCTGTGCACATTACAGACCATTGCTGTGCACATTACAGACCATTACTGCACACTTGGGCTGGTTACACACAGTACGGACCATCACTGCACACTTGGGCACATTACACACAGTACGGACCATCACTGCACACTTGGGCACATTACACACAGTACAGACCATCACTGCACACTTGGGCACATTAAACATATTACAGACCATTACTGCATTCCCGTAAACACATTACACATAGAGCATTACTGGACACCTGTACACATTACACATTTTACAGATCATTACTGCACACCAGTACATTACACATTACACATTTTACAGACCATGCCTGTACATATTATGCAAAACATTACATACCATTGCATTTGACTGCATCCCCCTCTGTCCCTTCTCTCTCTCAGGTATTTCTCTGTTCGCTCTTGCTGCGTTGGTGTTGCCGGGAGACTACACCTCTCACCTGGAGCTGATCCATTCCCTGTCTCTGGGCCCTGCCCTCATCACCGGCGCCAAGTTTGTCCTGGCGTTCCCTGTGATGTTCCACACCTGCAACGGCATCCGTCACCTGGTGGGTTATGCGCGCGAATGTCTGTACCTTCTCACCCAGCGCCGTACCTGTGTGCATGTGCGGCGAACGTACACCTGCACCTACCACCCGACATACACCTGGCACCTCCCACCCAGCAGGAGCACACCTGTTGACTCTGGTTTCTGAACCGAATGTCTTTTTCGCTTCACTGTACTTGTGCTTCTTCTAAGTAGCTCCCTAGTTACCAAACGCTCTGCTGAAACCCAATCCCAGCCCCCGCAGGCTCTGTAGCCACACCCACCCCTCCCCACACATAAAAAAAGAGCGTCACGCCCAGAAACAGCCCAAACACACCTTAGAAGCAGACACACGGGCAGAGGAGCGCAGATTCGGCAAACGTGCGCAGAGACAGACAGAGATCGCCAGTGCATCATAGATATGACCGAGCATGGTTATTTTTATGTTTTCACAGTAAAAACCCTGTACTGCAAGCCTTTTTAAATATGTTATTTTAACATTACATTACATTTATTTGGCAGGCGCTTTTATCCAAAGCGACGTACAAAAAGTGCATTTCGTGGTCATAGACAACTACTAAACACAGAGACAACTACTAAACACACTTTTAACACATCTCTCTTCTCCCTTTTTTTGTGTACCTGCCAGGTGTGGGACATTGGGAAGGGCTTTAAGATCCCGGAGGTGTATCGCTCTGGCTACTCGGTGATGGGCCTGTCGCTGATCTTCTCAGCGTTGCTCGCTGCTCTCTAAGCTGCAGGAAGAGCAGTGGAAAAATACTCGCTTTTATTCGTGTGTGGAAAAACCGGTCTGTCTGCGCTTTACGTGTTCATAAATAAAGTATCTGTACTACACTATATTTACCATATTTATTGGCGCTTTCAAGGTTTTGTTGAAGTAAAATTTGGGTTATACTTTTTTTTGGCTGGACCGCAACAGCGGGGCCAGCCCTACAAACGCAAACGAATGTCTGTGACTGAGTGAGTGACTGACTGAGTGAGTGATGAAGTTACACCATTGGTCGGCCGAGTTATGCAGTTACACCATTGGTCGGCCGGATCACGTGTGTTAGATCCAGCCATATACTAGGTTTTGACCTGGTTTGTTTATTTATTTTACTAACCAAAGGCTGAAGCCACGCCCACTTTCACATTATACTGATATTGATATACAGTACTCTTTTTTCGTGTTTCGCAATTGTAGAATTTGTATTTCAATATTCTGAATTTATATCTGGGGGGGGGGCGGGGGTGCATGCATGCTGAGATAGGCTCCAGCACCTCCCGGTGACCCTGACCAGGATAAGCGGGTTAGAAAATGGATGGATGGATGAAATTATATCAGAGGTAGACAACAAGGGCCTGGCCTTAATGACTTAATTCGCCCTAACATTTACACCATCTGGCATTTTAGCTACGTTTCTTGATAGGCGCATGAACGACAGCCAAAGACTGTTTTTTGTGTCCCTGTATGAAACGTTTTACTGTGATCTAATCTGTGAGTGAGTCTGTGTTGGTGTGTACAGCCGGTTAGCTCAATTAGCCAGGCTAATCTGTAGAAATGAAAACCTACACCCACGCATACTGGCCCTCCAGGACTGGAATTGCCCGCCCCGTGACTTAAATCGTGAACACGAAACTTGAGTTTTAAACTCAGTTAAACCAGGGTTGAGAATCAGGGCAGAACGGCGCAGAGAGCGCTGCGGTGTAATCCTGCTTTGACAGTAAAATGGCACGGCGCTTTGCCCGCTGTGCAGTGAAAGGGCAATGTCGTTTAGATATGAGCGAAAAAAAAAGGAAAAAGCACCAGTGTGACGTGACTAATACGGCAGGAGAACATTAGCGGGAGACCAGAGAGTCTGTTAATCATCGCGAGCATTCGGTTCACTTGGCTGTGGACGAAATAGGCAAACAAATCACGCGAGCATAACCATCGTGTTAACTCACAGTTCAATCTAAATGTGTATTGGCGCGCACATATGTAATAAATGTGTTGGAATTGTTACATCACATCACACGCTCTTGTTAAACAGGGTTAAAGGTTGTTTGTTGGCAAGTCATTTTTCCAGATTATGACAGAATGTATTTGCCACAAACAAATAGTTTATTCTCATTCTCGTTGACTGTTACTAGCTATCTTACTGGTAGTTAATTGCACAGATCACTCTCTATGCTGACTTAGCAAGACTCGCTACTGCTATAAAGTAAAGACAGATTAGTTCTATTTGGATACTGACCTTTCACTGTGAAAATGCTTTTTTTTTTTATTTTTTTTTTTTTCACAGTGTTTCTGTATTCCAAGACTCGTATGGTTGAGCTCAGAGAATCCAGTAACAAGCAATTTCAGTTCGTACCTCACTCACTCACACTCACTCACACACACACTCACTCACATTTAGCAGGCCGAAGATTCTCCGCAAAGGGGGAGCTATTAGTACGCAAGTAGCAGACTGGTGGCACTTCCAAACATTTCTGATGTGTCGGCTAGCGCCGCACGGTGCCTTCCTTGTAAAAAAAAAAACGCTCGTTATTGTTTTAGTACTTCAGCTCGGTTACGAAGATGACCACAGGCAAAGCATCGGGTAGGCTCTGAAGGAATAGTGCCTCGCATCAATGACGCTGTTTTCCTTCTTCAAGGAATAACAAAAAAAAAAAACCTATTGGTTAGTGCTCGGAAGTCACCGGATGTGGTTTGTTCCAGATATCTGAGTTTTGAGTGTAGAAACTATTCACAGCCCACAGTGCTGGTGGGTGCAGCCCGACAGGTAAGCACAACTGACCCCTCCACTGGAAAACATTGGCTTTCTACACATAATAACATTTCACTGCTATGATATGAAAGCTGGCCCAGTGGCACAGGTCTTAGTCTTGTGCAAAAAGACTAAAATTCCTTCAAGTCCCAAGTGTATATCAGTGTCTCTCAAACCTGGTCTTGGAGATTTACCATCCTGTAGGTTTTCACTCCAACCCAAACAAAGCCACACCTCATTCAACAGCTAGAGAGTTAAAACGTACAGGATGGTAGATCTCCAGGAACAGAGCTGGGCAGCCCTGCTATATATTATTAACACTAACACTGCCTCCAGTGGTGAAATGGGATTGAGGTAACTGTTGGGTCGCAGGCTGCAGCGCGTGAAGGTGAATGCAGACTGGCAGGTGACACCTGCATGACCTGACCCCGCATTAATCCTCTCTTTGTTTCAATTTAGTAGTTGAGATTGTTTTTCGTTTTTTTTTTAAAAAAAAACAGCCATTTCGTGTTCTGCCTTTCTGATGCTACGGTTTTCTGACTGAATCCGTTAATTCTGTGCATCTGGTCCTTTCTCCGCGTGTTTCACGAATGTGTCCGGCTATAACGGTATTTCGTCGGGCACGTGACGTCTCAGCGATGGGCATCTCGGGCATAGTGTATTCTGATGGTGGGGTGAATACAGAATAACATGCGTGTGGAGAAGCGCCTCCTCAAATATTATTTGATTAATATAAAAATAAAAAGAATGACGATAAGGCGTAGTAAATATGTGTTGAAACGCCTATTTTACCTTGTCAGAGACTGGGAGCCACAGACCAAGCTATCGGCCAAAGGAGTTAAATTAAGCAGGATTAAAAGAGGGGGTTTAATGGAGAGAGAAGTTTTTAAAAGGCGATCGGGCGGTTATACTCAGACGCTGCTATATTCTGCATTGTGAGAAAAAGCGTGCACCTTTTACCTGTTAAGTAATTCACCTTGGTATCTTCCACGAGTAGCCCCTGCTATAGTAGGCTACTCAAGATAAGAGTATGTCACCGAGACTGGACGCCAGCAGTATTTTGTAATAAATGTAGTAATCATCCCCTGATATATGGTACAATAATTTAACTCCCGATTGTCAAAAATGAAACAGACTCTGACGTAATATGTGATAAAGATACAGAATGAGAAACCAACTGCCTTCTTTAACAGCCTCGTATGCTACTTAATGAGAAATCCTACATATCGCAGTGCTTGGGATCGCGCAACCTCGTTGATCACCAGACGTTCACGTAGCATATTATAACGGTCTAGTCAGTTTTGAGTGTCAATTTATTTAACGACATACTAAGTCGGTCTGAGCTTCCATCCTGAATTAAACAGTAGCCTACCGTCGCGTTTCCCAAATCCTGCTTTTTAGCACCTATCGCTCTTTGTTTGCGGTCTCTTTTACCTGCCTGTGTACAGTAGCCTACATAGCACAACTTACACTTGCCAGAGAAATACCCACTTACCCATTCACAGAAGAAACGCCTATAAAGACCCGAGCAAATTTAAAACCATGAAGTATTGCCACCGTGTGTGTTCTGTGCAGGCTTATCCTGTACGCTACAAGGCATTCGAAAAAAAACGAAGAATAACGGGACGATGTATGAACTATCAACACTAAAATATGGATTCAGACTATTTTTTTAAATAACTTTTCCCTTCCACATTTTACATTCAATAGGTGCATTTTCCACACAATATCCTAATCTAATGAATGCACTTTAAGTGACGTTTTGACAAAAGGGAAACTGCAGTCACCATTTTGGCTCTGCCTTGTACATGAGTTCTGGCGCCCTCTAGCTGTATGTTCACTCAGAGCCAAAATGCCGGCAGAGTGGTCCTGATGCTGCGTGATGCTGGGACGCAGGAGAGGGATGGATGCATTTAAACCGGTTCTGCGCAGCTTCAGGTGGCTCAGTCTCTGTGGCGCAATGGAATAGCGCGCTGGACTTCTAATCCAGAGGCTCCGGGTTCGAGTCCCGGCAGAGATGAGTCATGGGCTGTACCGTCCTAAAGGGTGGTCCGTTTTTTTCCAGTTAAAATGGAAATGATACTGATGTTGCTTCATTTATTCAATCACTGAAGCTATAATTATTACACGCATTGGCTTACTATACTCCTCCGAGTTCTGCCCATTTCGATTTGGACATTTCTAACAATTTACACATATTTGTAAATAATGTCATAGTTTCAGCAATACCACTCTTGCAACAAGAACACAATGGCTTATCACTTAAACTGTAAATTGAAAGCCTCTCTCTCTCTCTCTCTCTTTGTTTGTGTGTGTGTGTTTCAGTGTTTCACAGTGTCTGGAACAGTAAGACATAAAAGGGTCATGTGTGTTTGACGCATGAGTGTGTGTGTGTGTGTGTGTGTACGCATGTGTGAGGGACAAAGCGAGTGAAAGACGAGTCTTACTGTCCATTCAGTAGACCCAGCACGGTGATTGCGTTTGCTGGACAGTCAGGGTCGTAGATGGGATCAGTGATTGGTCCACAGCACAGTGTATTGTGGAGATGGGATGATTGATTGGTTCACGGCACAGTATATTTGGGACACCGGATCCAGTAATTGGTCCGTCGCATATTTTGTAGGCAATTCGGAAGATACGATCTGTGATTGGCCCTCTCCAAATGTTCCGCCAGACCGGCGTATGTTCTTACGTCCCACTTACGCGTGACTACATGGGCGTCAATGTTGCTCCAACTAGCCGGACAGAGCTGTGCATTCATTCATTCACCATCCCAGTACCGTATATATCCGTTCATGCATTAATTCATTTTGATAGTATCCCCTCACAGAGCCAACTGTCAGTTCGTAAAAGGAGTATTGCTTTATCATTTTCATGACTTTTGAAGTGAAACTCAATCTGTGAGTGGATTCTGTCGTATGTGGTCGTCAGAGTGAAGGACGGATGCTCGGTGCACGCGGTCTGAAAATCGACCGGTCGGTCAGCAACGGAAAGAGGAAGTGCGTAGGTGGAAGATCAGATATTATACTGAGTTATTGTCCGGACAAGTAACGGACGAATGCAATTGAAGCCACATGTCATTACCAGATGACGTAATTGACGCTTTCTGGGAATACCAGAGCGCCTTGAGGACACGTGTGCAAAGATACGTTATTATCGCCAGATGGCACCAAAGTCTCGCTAATTTCAGAACTGAGACCGGGGTTCTCAGTTATTTCTCAGAGAGATTACAGAACTACAAGGGATATTTGTAAATAGAAAGTAAGTGAATGGTTCATCTGCAATAAAACAATCATTACGATTTGAACAACGTAATTGTGTTTCTGCTATGTTCTTGTTTTTAACAGTAATATCAACGATATTACAACAGTAAACCAACACGCTTCTGTTTAAGTATTGATGAATGAGCGTCTCGCTTCCAGGCAATGTCTGAATACACCTCTGATTCCCGGCCACCCGAACCACAGACCACGTCGCGTCCCACCGAGCCATCTCCTGCCTGGATACAGTACATCTTGAGTCTTCGTGACTCCATCCCAAATTAACCCCATACGCCCCCCCCCCCCCCCCCCCCCCTCAACCTAATCTGCGTATAACCCTAACCCTAATCCGCATGCAAGCCGTACACTCCCGGCCCTTTACAATCCCCAGCCATCTCATGGCCGGTGAGAGGGATCTATTCATGGGAAGCAGCACGTGCTTTCAACCGCAGAGAGGAACCCCTTCTTCTCGCGCACAGCCTTTGCAGACAGGCCGCGCGCAGCCCAACCCCGTCTCAGCCAGACAATTCCAGGTAGCACAAAACAGAATGTGCTTTTCTACGTTATCTTTAAAAAAAAATAAAAAAAATAAAAAATACGATATGGTTCCAATAATAATACTAATGATAACAATAATAATAATAACAATAATAATAATAATTATTATTATTATTATAGTGATGCACACGCATCCGTACAATTTCCTCTCTGCTCCTCCCCCTCTCTCTTTCAGACGGTATGCTCTTGCCCTGTTATCGAAATGGTACTGGCCAAATCGTATTAAAATCCCCACCCCTCCCCCCTCCGCCCCACACGCCACCCCCCTCCCTCCCCCTTTCAGACAGTCTGTTTTTGCTGCAGTGAACGGTAGCAGTATAAGGAGGGGGGAAAAGCAAGAAAAACAAGGAGCGCGCGACAGAAAAAAAAGCAAGACAGACAGACCCAGAGGGACCCGGAGCAATCGCGAGCCACCAGAACACCGCTGGTCCAGACCCTGAACAGCAAGGAAAAAAATCCCGTTGCCGAGGAGATTCCACGAACCACATATTTTGGTGTGTACTCTCCCGTGTTAGCCGATTGCTCGTAATACCAGTGATTATTGTTGTCATCCGTTGGGTTTTTTTAGCGTAGAGATACTTGCTGATAGCAGATACAATATGTGGCGTGTTCTGGAATGTGTCAGAATTCTGTCTCTCTCCCCCTCCCGTTATTGACTGAGGTTAGTTTATCATCTCGGCCGGGAATAAAGCAGGGCGCTATTTAAAGGTGAGATTATTCTTAATATAGTCGTATGTATAGTCGTTCCCTTCTCGCGTTCCCCTCCTAGTCCGCTTTATCGTCGGCATAGTCTACTGCTGCATTATATATAGGCGCGCAATGTGTGAACCTCAGTTTTGAGCGTTGGTGCGAGGTGCACCTCAATCTCAGCGCTCGCGTCTACGGGGTCGTTTTCGGAAATCGGCGAAAAGGTGTAACGTGAGGAAGAGTCAGCGCGATTGCCCATTGGCGGCTCTGTGATACGCCGTTTCCTGGCGTTTCCAGAGCAGCGACATTGCAGGTATTGTTACGCATCTTTGTACGGAGCAAGTCTTTCCTGACGGGTGCGTATGCTGCGTACAGTTTTATCCATCCAATAATATATTCATTACCAGAACAGTTTGCTTTGCGTTAATTACAAATAACCCTTAAATCGTAAAAAAAAAAAAAAATTTAATAACAACAAACAAAACCGTCATGCCCTTCCTTCCCCACCCACCACAGCTCGCACCACAGACTGGCTCGCGCCTGTGGAGATGCGCTGCATCGCTTGCGCTGAATTGAAAAAAAAAACATCACAGTGACAATGAGGGAATATCTGGAGGTTGAATAAATCCGTATCTGTGCGCGAGTGGATTACGGAGACAGTGTGCGTGCGAGTGTATATGCGCGCAAATCTTTACAATCAAGTGAAGTGAACCCACACGTTGAATTCTCCGAGGGCAACGCGTTTCCGCTTTGCATCAGGTTTGGTTTACTGTGTTTTAACTATCCTCGACGATTGACTATATTCCAGCAAAAGTAAATCCTACAGCCCGTATTCACTACAGGTTGCGTTTCCCTATACAACCGTTACCGGCAACTTACAATAGTTAAATAAAGCAGAGCAAATTTCTTATGTAGCCTACTGATTAGCGTTTTCTTTTTTTTACCGTTTCTACAACTCGATTTCGCGTTTTTGTTCCATGTATTGATTGTCTTATTTGTGCTTTTTGTCTCTGTGTATTCGTTTTGCGTAGTTTTTTTAATCTGCTGAACGTATTTCACTGACTTGATAAGATGCGTCACCAACCTGAACGGAGCGGACAAGGGTGGATCGATACAGCCTATTGTGCAGTCCGTGCAGAATGAGGCCCTCACATTTTCTCGTGTTTGTGTTCTAGTGTGTGCGTGTGTTAATGAGTGTGTGTGTGTGTGTGTGCGCGCGCGCGCGTTCGTTATACAGTGATAACCGTGTGACTCGCGTGCGCTGTGTCCCCTGTGTACAGGTGTAATTTCGGTTAGCCTTCAGCATCGTTAGGGGCGCCTGCGAGGACACTCGGCAAGAGACGAATGAAGGCGTGTGTGCGCCAGACCATGGCATTCCCGGCATTCCCAGCGTCGGTTCTCTGGACTCTCGGCTCCTTGACAATTCTCTGGGCTTCGGTGCAGAGCAACGTCGTTATGGGTGAGTAGCGCGGCTCTTTTGTCTTTCTGCAGTTTACATCTGTCCTTCTCTGGCGCGAGCTTGTTTTCAGTTGGTCTGTTATTACAAGGGAACCACAGGCCCGTTAATAACTGCGAGGGCCACAGCGGATCTACCCCTCCCCCCAAAACACCAACGGAATTTCTGCTGTGTTCTGTTTTTTTTCTAAACGATGTTTTTGAGCGGGGAGGGCTTGGCTGCAGAGGGAAAGAGAGAGCTAGTCACGTGAATAGACCCATTTTGAATTATGTACTTTTAGCCTGGGATTTGATTAGCGAGCAGCGTACCTTGTGTATATGAGACACAGCCAGGCTCTTGGGAGAAAAGAGATGCGGGGAAGAAAGAGACTGGACTGGGCAAACGTTCATTTCTGATTAGTGGATAATGGGCTGTTCTGACTGACTGGGATGGGATGGGGTGGGGTGTTGGGGGGGGGGGGTGCAAGGCGGGAGGGGGGGACTCGGGCGTGGTTGGAGTGGCGGGATAAGGGGGGACGGGGGGAGGTGCTGCTTGGCCGTTTAGCTTGGTACAATGGTTGCTGCAGGTGTGTCAGCTCCCTTGACCGGAAAACGGACAGGTGCTTGGGGGTGCAGTAGAAACCGATAAAGCAGCAACTTCCTCTAAAAAAAGTATTTTCTACATTTAATGAATACTGAGTTGTTCATTGTGTCGATGGGTGCATCAGCTGCACTGGCATTGTTCACATGTGTTTTGTCCACTAATAGACTGAATGAACGTGTGAAGCCGTGTGGAATTGCCGTTTCTTGTAGATGCTTTTGATGCGACTGCCTTTGGTGTGGCTAAACTGTTCATTGTTATGATTGCCTGTGTAATAATTACACTGAATTGCATGTTTTTTTTAAATTATTTTGGGTTGATTTTCTACATTACAAAAATGCAAACACAACAGAATTACAAAATCTGCCTATACTGTATTAGGCTATACTGAGTTAGCATGCATAACCTACACTCTGGGACATCCATGAGAAATAAAACGTGATGCAATAGTATCTGCTAAAAGCCCCCAACCCAGTCGATAATTCTGCTAATAACACCCCCCCCTCCCCTTCCCCTACCCCACCGCCCACCCCCCACGCTACTGCCCCCCCCCCCCCCCCCCCCCCGCTCACCCCCCACGCCACTGCCCTCAGCACCCCTACTGGGGTATAAAAGGCCCCCCTCTGCTGTTTGCGCTTGGCTGTCTTTATAACTGTCTCAAGACGGTTGGAGATTCTACCGGGCGGGGCCCAGGGGCAGTGCTGTGAAATGATTGGATGAGTGTAACATTCCGTCATGACATCACAGACGAAACGCACAACAGGTAGACATTTCGAAATAGAATGCAATGTTCGGTATTAGTGTAAATGTTACTACATCGCTTTTGTGTGTGTTGTTTGAGCAATAACTCGCATACTTTGCTGACTATATTTAGCACTTTCCCCAGAACAATATCATTTGCACAGAGTTTGGGGGGGAAAAAAGCCACCAGATCACCACCAGATGTGGGAAAGCAGTTCCAGTAATAAAAAAAAAGAAAAACATGGTCCTCATGAGCTGCATGTAAGGGTACTGACAAACCTATCCCCACATTGCAGTAATTAATCTAGCCAGCTATTACTGTGCTGACACATTGTCTACATTAGTGACACATCTACCCAACTATTATAGTACAGACACATCTATTGCCATATAAGAGTATTGATACATGTATCCACCTATAGTCCTGTGTTACAGACCTGTCACATCTGCCAGGAAAGAGGCAGTCAGAGACTATGCTGCTTTCCTCATACACAGGGAGTCAAAGACAGAACAGAGTCAGAGACAGAGTCAGAGATGGAACAGAGTCAGAGTGAGGGATGGAACAGAGTCAGAGACGGAACAGAGTTAGAGACGGAACAGAGTTAGAGATGGAACAGAGTTAGAGTGAGGGATGGAACAGAGTCAGAGATGGAACAGAGTTAGAGATGGAACAGAACAGAGTCAGAGATGGAACAGTGATGGAACAGAGTCAGAGTGAGGGATGGAACAGAGTCAGAGACGGAACAGAGTCAGAGTGAGGGATGGAACAGAGTCAGAGACGGAACAGAGTTAGAGACGGAACAGAGTTAGAGATGGAACAGAGTTAGAGTGAGGGATGGAACAGGGTCAGAGATGGAACAGAGTTAGAGATGGAACAGAGTCAGAGTGAGGGACGGAACAGAGTCAGAGATGGAACAGAGTCAGAGTGAGGGACAGAACAGAGCCAGTGATGGAACAGAGTCAGAGTGAGGGATGGAACAGAGTCAGAGTGAGGGATGGAACAAAGTCAGAGACGGAACAGAGTTAGAGACGGAACAGAGTTAGAGACGGAACAGAGTTAGAGACGGAACAGAGTTAGAGATGGAACAGAATTAGAGTGAGGGATGGAACAGAGTCAGAGATGGAACAGAGTTAGAGATGGAACAGAGTCAGAGTGAGGGACGGAACAGAGTCAGAGATGGAACAGAGTCAGAGTGAGGGACAGAACAGAGTCAGAGATGGAACAGAGTCAGAGTGAGGGATGGAACAGAGTCAGAGATGGAACAGTGATGGAACGGAGTCAGCAACAGGTTTATTTGGTATATTTGGCAGTGAGGGTGAGGAGGGGGAGGGGGAGACATAATTCCTTGTCTCATTGAGGGTTTTTCATGTGTGTATGGGATCTAATGGAGGCAGACTACAGAGCATTATCCGCTGGCTTAGACCGTGAAAAAAAAAGGCGGATTCCGATCCTGGATGTGGGGCTCAAGGTTTTCAGCGTGCGGCTTCATCACAGGCTGAACAAAAAGGGGGAAAATAGCCCGTAAGACTGTGTGGGTGACGGCCGTCCGCGAAAGGAAGGAAGTGAGAAAATGATTCTCGGAGGGGAAGGCAGGCTCTGCGGATGATGGGTGATCCTCGCTTCCTGCCAGCTGAACGTGGGGGCAGTGCTCGGCATGGTGTCAGACGGCGCTATCCAGAGTTAAAACGAGTCCTTTGTCCACTTAAAAATGCTTAAAGCTTAACTGAAGCAACTGTAGCATAACGGCAATGGCATCACTAAGGATATCGTATTTAGCATTTGTCCTTTTTGTATTAATTGTATAAACATAACAATGATGATAATGATAATCCATCCATCCATCCATTATCTGTACCCGCTTATCTTGGGCAGGGTCGCTGGAGCCTATCCCAGCATGCACTGGGTGAGGCGGATTATTATTATTATTATTATTATTATATCCATTTTTAAAATGATAACAGAGAGAGGGACATTCTGTTTTGTGCTAACATAGAATTGTATTAAGCTTCAGGTATTAAATTTTGGGTGTTGGGGTGTCAGGGGTGAACCGATCACCTTTCACTACACCTTGAATCACATATGAAGCCCAGAATTTCATAATCTACCTTCAACTTAGCGTTTTTTTTTCCGTTGTACAATTTTGTACAACTTGTGAGCACATTAATAGTGCAGCTATTAGCCTTCCTTCTCTGACTCTCTGTCAAGCAGAAGCCTAAAGGTTGCAGGTTCGATTCCAGGGGTAGGACACTGCCTTTTGTAAAACCCCTCGAGCAAGGTGCATATCCTGAATCGCTTCAGTGAAACACCCAGCTGCGTAAATGGATGCTTTGTAAAAAAAAAAAAAGGTAAAAAAAGAAAAGAAAAGAAAATAGCATGTTGGACAGACGGACATTTAGCGGACGCCTGTAATGTAATGAAACGTCGCTTGCGGTTTACGGGCGGCGGGGAAAGGGGGGCTAATGCCACATGACGGGGCGCGCGGAGGGTTGCGGCGGTATGGCTGGGTTCCAGCGGGGGGGTGGTGGTGGGGGGGGGGGGGGGGGGGGGGAGAGAACGAGAGGCTGGCGAAACGGTAGTGTTGTCCTAGCGGGTAGCGGGGGCTGGTTCTAGGCGTGGGCGACAAGGGGCGGCCATTTGTCTGAGGGTGGGGTGAGGGGGGGGGCTATGTATAAAATGTGTGGTTATAGTGTGTCCTAGCCGGTAGCAGGGCTGGTTCTAGGCGTCGGCGACAAGGGGTGGCCATTCGTCTGGGGGTGGGGTGGGGGGGGCTATGTATAAAATGTGTGGTTATAGTGTGTCCTAGCTGGTAGCAGGGCTGGTTCTAGGCATAGGGGACAAGGGTGGCCGTTTGTCTGGGGGGGGGGGGTAGGTGTGGGGGGGTGGGGGGCTATGTATAAACAGTGCTGTTATTTCTACAGGGCAAAACCAGAATGTGGTTAAAATAAAAACCCTTTCATAAAAAAAGCAGAGAATCTGCACTTTAACCACATATGAATTGTTTGTTTACAAATATGAAATTATTGGGGTGTGGAGCCAAATTAAGAAGAAAAAAAAATATGGCTTTGTCCCAATCATTATGGAACTAGCTGTTTGTGGTTTGAAGGAAGAGAGAAAGAAAATAAAAATCCACGCATTGTGTCCATTTGTGTTGGTAAATGGGAATTCACACATTGTGTCCATCATGTTCAGTAAATAAAAATCAACGCATGGCGTCCATGTTGGTCAGTAAATGAAAATCCATGCATTGCGTCCATGTTGGTCAGTAACTGAAAATCCACGCATGGCGTCCATGGTGGTCAGTAAATGAAAATCCACGCATGGCGTCCATGTTGGTCAGTAACTGAAAATCCACGCATGGCGTCCATGTTGGTCTTTAGATGAAAATCCATGCATTGCGTCCATGGTGGTCAGTAAATAAAAATCCACGCATTGCGTCCATGTTGGTCAGTAAATAAAAATCCACACCTTGCGTCCATGGTGGTCAGTAAATAAAAATCCACGCATTGCGTCCACGGTAGTGAGTGGCACAGGACTCAGCGTCCTTGTCCATGTCACAGCACGGAGGGGGGGGGGCGCGTGACGTTCGGCTCGCGCTGGCGGGGCTCCTCCCATCGCCCGCGTCCCGGCGCGGCGCTGTTTGGCAGGCGGGGGGCGGGGGGGGGGGGGGGGGGCGGGGGGCAGCGACGGAGCTCCGTCTCTTTCGGGAGATGAAGGAGAGGCAGGCGCCTGTAAATCTGAGCTCATTAACCCAACGGTCAGCGAGAGAAAGCGCTGTGCTGTCTGTCCAGAGTCATTAGCGGCTCGCGGGACACGCTGTGCAGGGTGAGGGACGCTGCGTGGCAGGGGCGGGGGGGGGGGGGGGCGTTTCTCCTCCTCCCGATTAGGGTGGGCGGACCTGCAACGGTAACCACGCCCCCCACCACCCCCCTCTCAGCCACCCCATCCCCCCTCCTACCCACCCAGCCACTGACTGGCTCCAGAGCTGTGATTGGTTTATATTTAACCAGTGAGTTCCTCAGGTTCAAGAGCGCTGACTGCACTAGCCAATCAGCTGCGTCTCAGGTGACTTTGTTACGTGTCAGAATCCAGGCAGCCAGGTGCTCAAAGGGAGAAAAGGGCACATCGGCCTAGGAAAGAGCAGCTTCACGACCTCGGGTTGTTACACGGAATATATGTCACTGAAAATGAATGAATGAAAATGAATGACAGCAACAGTAGTGATACAATTGTTTTTTTTTTTTTTTTTGTGATCAAAGGGGCATATTGGGCACTTGGGGGGAAAAAGGGGTGCAGGTGCACCCAGAACCCAAGCACCGGATGCTCTTATCCCAACCTCCCCACTCACACACACACACACACACACGCACACCCACACACACCCACACACACTCACACGCACACACACACATACACACACTCACACTCACACACACACACACACACACACACAAACACACACACACTCACACACACACACGCACACACTCACACACACATGTCTAACAGTCTGAGGCATGCAGAAGTGTGAATATGAAGATGAAGCGTGGTGTGTTGCGATGCCGGGCCACCCCCATGCGCACACACGAACACACACACTCACACACACACATACACACCCCCACGCACACATACACACACACACACCACCCCACCCCCACACACATGTCTAACAGTCTGAGGCATGCAGAAGTGTGAATATGAAGATGAAGCGTGGTGTGTTGCGATGCCGGGCCACCCCCATGCGCACACGCACACACTCACACCCCCCCACCCCCACGCACACATACACACACACACACACCCCCCCCACCCCCACACGCATGTCTAACAGTCTGAGGCATGCAGAAGTGTGAATATGAAGATGAAGCCTGGTGTGTTACGATGCCGGGCCACCCCCATGCGCACACACTCACACACACACCCCCCCACCCCCATGCACACACACACACACACCCCCACCCCCACACGCATGTCTGACAGTTTGAGGCATGCAGAAGTGTGAAGATGAAACGCGGTGCATTGCGATGCCGGGCCACCCCCATGCGCACACACACACACACACTCACACACACACATACACACCCCCACGCACACATACACACACACACACACACACACACACCCCCGCCCCCACACACATGTCTAACAGTCTGAGGCATGCAGAAGTGTGAAGATGAAGATGAAGATGAAGATGAGGATGAAGATGAAGCCGTGCTTCTCCCGCGGGGCCCCCGGGTCTCCGGCTCTCGGGGCTCAGAAGTTCGGCTTCAGACCGTCTCGCTCGATCAGAGGCGAGGCAGGACCCCGGGATCATAATCGAACGCGCAGGTGTCCTGGAGGGCTTCCGCGGCGTCTGCAGGTCCTTCCGGCGTGTTCTCGACACCAGCGGCTCATTTAATTCACTGATTGGCCGAGGAGTCCACACGGCCTGCTCTCCGGGCCCTAATTGGTAGACATAAAGGAAGCTGGTAGAAAGGGAAACTGCAGAAACGCGCAGACACTGCGGCCCCCTGGGAGGTTTAGTTTGACACCCCTGATTTACCACACTGGTTGACTTCAGAGATTGCAAAGACCCATTTTTTCTTACTTATAGTTCCTTAGGCCATGTTTCTAAATTCACACATATTTACATTTTGAGAAAAACTTTCAGCATTTGTACAAGTATTATTTCTACTGAATATAGTCATTGGCTATTGTAGGTAATATAAGCAACAATTTACGTGTGTGTGTGCGCGCGCACATTCTATATACTATACAAAAGCCTGAGAAAATTACATTTAACGCTATTTATCTTGGTCGAAATTGTTAATGAACAAGTAGAACAAGTACAAATAAAACATTAATAAAATAAAAAGTAACAAGAATTGCTTGTGCTTTCTGACGAAGAAAGTTATCGATATCTTGCGAGGCGGCTGGACGTTTCGGTTCCCAGGACTGTCCTTGAGGCACTCCAACCATTCCACATTACATTACATTACAGGCATTTGGCAGACGCTCTTATCCAGAGCGACGTACAACAAAGCGTATAACCATAACCAGGAACAAGTATGACGAAACCCCTAGAGAGAAGTACCGGTCCAAGTACAGGGAACAACCGCACAGTTCAACTTGGACCCTGATGGTTAAACTGATTAACACTAACAACGAGAACGGCAACAACGCAATCTATGGAAAAATAAAAATAAATAAAAATACAAGTAGTCGTTAAGACAGGCGCATCAACTAAGTAACCTATGAAACAGCTGCCTAGTTACAACCCTAAGTTTAGTCATTTACAGGGGGGGAAGGGAGGGATGGGGAGAGGTGCAGCCTGAAGAGGTGGGTCTTCAGTCGTCGTTTGAAGTTGTTCACAGTCTCAGCTGTTCTGACCTCCACAGGGAGGTCATTCCACCATCGTGGGGCCAGAACAGACAGGAGACGTGTTCTGGAAGTGCAGGTGCGAAGAGGGGGAGGTGCTAGGCGTCCTGAGGTATACAAATAACACATATTTGTTAAACGCCTCCACCTGCACACCTGACTCAGGCATTGATTAGCTGAGCCGTGTTTACTTGTGGTTGGAGTTTTGTGTCCGGAGTATGTCCGGTTTACACCCTAATTTCGGGCGACAAATAATGTGTGTGTGTGTGTGTGAGTGTGTGTGTGTGGTGAGTGATTTTAAAATGGGAGGCTATGCTGGTGGTTGGAATATTTGCCTCTTTTTTTTAGCCCACAAGCTTCAAACAGGAAGTGTGTTTCAGTTACAGGCTGCAGTGGCTGATGAACTGCTCCTGTTCACATTTCAATGTCTGTGCAAAGATGTCATGACAGTATCACAGAGCTGAGAATGACCATTAAAGGCTTCATATGCAAACTCCATGCTTAAAAAAAGACAGTGAGCTTAAATGTGCTATAAAACCATTCAAGATATTTTAAATTTCTACTTATCAACTTCAATCTACTTGCCAATGCACCACGAAAATATCCAATGTGAACTTCAATAATTTCATAAATTTCATCATGTAATATCATAATAATCCCATACATGCCAAATTTTATTGTGTATCTACAGAATGACACCATTATTTAAATGCATTAGTACCAATCTGATCTGTTCTACACCCAGAGATGGCAAAGATACATCAAAATGTATCTTTTTACAAAATACAAAATACCCCTCAACTAAATGTACAAAGTACTGGAGCCAGAAAATGTATCAAGATAAAATACATCTATTTTCTATTTTCAAAATACAGGAAAATACATTAATAACATTGGGTATTCTGAATTTGTTTAAAATGGCAGAACATTCAGATTTTTATAATGTACACAAGGCTCTGGTGAGAGTTTGAACCATACAGGAAGGAAGAACAGGAAGTAGAATGCTACTGTATATGCATATGCCTGTACTGTGTATGTACGTACTTTACCCAGGCATAAACACACTTGCGCACATATCCACGCGTGCACACGAGAACACTCACACCATTTTCACACAGTATATCCCCAAAATGCCAGACAGATTTCACTTTACTGTTCAACCTTTCTTCTTGGACTTGAAATGAAGAAATCACTAGGAATAACAAACGCAGGTCTAAGTTCAGAGTGCTGGCGCACATGGATGTGGCCAACTCTTTTTTGGTAATTTGGTGACCAGAGGTGCAAGCGCATCCATGGCTCAGCGTGGGGCAGGGTTGGAGTGGGAGGAATACATTATTAGCAGGTGTGTCCTGGCTGCCTTCAATCACGGCCAATCAACCGGCGTGGCGCACAAACGCAGCGTATTGTCAATTCGTAATGGCTGAAGATGCGCCAGACCGGCTCCGCCAGCCAAACTTTATGCAGGAAGAAACTAACATACTTGTCCGGGAGGTTCAGACTCGGAACGACCGAATATATGGTACTGCAAGTCGGCCTCCACGGGTTGATGATGTTCAGTTGGCTTGGGAAGAGGTAACGAATATTATAAATGACTCCTCCTCTTCCTTCCTCTGCCTTTGATTCACATCAAATTCAATAGACAAGAGTCAAGCTTATGTTTTCATGATTAACTGATTCAGAAGGTTGCATTCAGTAGTCTTGTTTTAATTATTTATGTAAGCGGGATTAAATACGTAGGACATCCACCAAACCTGTCTGGGGGATTTTTGGATAGGTCTACGTTCACGTGCGCCCCCGCCCACTAAAGTCACGAAAAAAGCTCAAGATCACCAGCGCTGCGCTTAGACCTGGTTTTGAGCGGGCAGAGACGCAGGCGTTATTTTACGCCAAAACAGACACCAAAATTGTACTGCGCTGGCGTATCCGTATCGACACACCCCCAGCTACGGCATCCCACCCGTCTCGGCGCAGACGGGTTCATGTCGAGCCACGAAATCAGCAAATGGGCGCAAGCGGGGAAAAATCTCGTTGCGCCCTGCCAAATTGCAAATACACCGGCGTGTCCGCTTGGACCAGACTTGCGCCGGTACGAAAATAGAGCCCATTGACTCAGGTTGAAGTAAAAGTACTCATAAAAATAACTACTTGAGTAAGAGTAAAAAAAGGTATCTCGTAAAAAACCACTCAAGTAGTGAGTAACTTCAGCAGAATCGCAGAAATGCCATTATCACAGTTGACATGGTGATACAGCATAACAGAGCATAACTACTAGAATAATGTTGTTCCAGGGAAGCTAGACACTATTCGTTTTAAGTGGCTCTCATCAACTGAGCAACAACTAAGTTAGGGAGTGCAAATAATTAGATGGTCAGACATCTCTTGATAAGGTTATCATGAACATAAAATGTATACAAGCTCCCAATCCCCCTCTTCCCATTAGCTACCCAACTGACAAGCTAACTTGCTAACCACTAGCTATGCACCAGCCTACAGGGCTCCAGACTAACTTTTTACATTGGTGGCACTGGTGCGCCTTTTCATTTGCACCAGCACATAATTTAAGTGCACCCAAAAAAATTGCAGCTCATTCGTGTCACTACAATCAGCAAAATTTATCTACACAAAATTCAGGAACTTGTCAGGGTTCTGTGGTTTGTCTGCGTTTCCCCTTTTGGGGCGCAAGATGGCGGCACTTCAGTTTTCAGTTCTGTTCATTTACCCCGTTAAATTGTATTATTGTTTTCAATTATTCAATTATTGTTTTTTGGTTGTCTCGTTTTCCCTTCCCTCTCTGTGGCCTGATTGTGCATTGTGCCCTCCTGTGTCTCATCGGTGTCTTGTCTATTTAAGTTCGACATCATCGACAGCTCAGGAGGTAAGACCGATTGTCTGGCAGTCAGAGGGTTGTCGGTTCAAAACCCCGCCCTGGGCGTGTCGAAGTGTCCTTGAGCAAGGCACCTAATCGCCAACTGCTCTGGCGAGTGAGAGGCATCAATTGTAAAGCGCTTTGGATAAAAGCGCTATATAAATGCAGTCCATTTACCATTTAGTCCGGCTGACGGTTGGCAGTCGCGTTCCTGCGTGGTCATCTCCGCTTGCTGGTTAGGTTGGGGGGGGAGGGACACCCCCCGCCGTTCTCCTCCGAAGCGCGTGGTGTGGCCAGCCTGCTGCTTTTTCGCGCTTCACATCGCAGCCAAAAGTCAGCGGAAGTCTTTTTCGCGCACGCCGCTTCGGCACGGCGTCCACGAGCGGTCCACCGGTCGCTCGATCGACCGAAGGGGGGTCGCCGGAGAGAGAGAGAGAGAGAGAGAGAGAGCGGTGAAACGCGTGGCCCCGGGAACCGACCGAACCCTTCTGCGGCTCGGGCGAAGCAATCCGCCATTTGCGTTGTCACCCGCCGGCGTGCTACCGACCACGGTTGTCGCCGGCAACGGTCCGGATTCGATCCGAGATCGTGGGGTGGGGGGGGGGGGTAGGCTCGTCCTTGCACCACACCTTAGCCGAATGAGCCACCCAGCAGCCGGATGGCGGGATTTAACAAATAAATAGAATGGCGGTGGGTGACTCAAGGAGAGGTTTCGGGAAAATGGCTAAGCTAACGCAGTTTGACAGACGTAAAATCACAGCTTGGCATCAACAAGGCAATTCTCAGCGAGATTGCCCACCTAACCGGATTTTGGAGATTGTTGTGGTCTTTGAGCTGTCGTAAAAAAGAAGAAGAAATTTGAAGAAACTTCTGAACACAGAAAATGCAGAGGAGGCCCCAAAACGCTGTCTGCACCTAAGGAAAAATACTTAAAGGCCACTTCCTTGAGGGACAGAAGGAAATCCAGCGAAGCGCTTGCTCAGCATCTGGCTGAGTCATTTGGCACCAAGGCGCACACTTTCGACTGTGAGAAGACGTCTTGTAGGGCACGCTGCAGCTGAGAAACCGTTCTTGCGGAAAGGCAACAAGCAGACGAGATTGTGAAGTGCTATAATACGCGGGGCAACAACCAGGGGCAGGAGGTCTTATGGAGCGATGAGTGCAAATTTGACATTTTCGGTTCACTGAGACGCCGGCATGTCAGCTGAAGAGCTGGCGAGAGGTACACGGAGGCCTGTTAGGCAGCCTCCTCGGGGAAACACGGAATGTTTTTTTTTTTTTTTTTTTTTTTGGCGTTCTAGAACTTCCTCAATTACCGGGCAGTGATTGTGACATCAGCATCAGAATGTTCAGTTCGGTACGTTCCAGTCGGATATCTGTGACCTCACAGCCTTAATGGTGTTTATTGTGATTGCTGAGATGCAATATTACAGACCTTTGAGATTCATGGTGCTGTACCTTAGGGAAAACCGACTGATTGGCAAAAAACTTCTTTCAGCACGATAACGGCCCCCTAACTCTCTGCAGACACGATTAAGATCTACTTGGAGCGGTAGGCTGCAGATGGTGCACTCACGCCGGCGTTTGATTGGCCACTTCAGAGCCCTGACCTCAAAGCAAGTGAAGCTGTGGGGGATCACTTGGGCTGGAGAAAAAGAGCTAAAAACAGAAAAAAAGGTTAAAAGACGAGTTGTGGCAAATCCTACGAGAAGCTCAGAGGAATTTATCGGAGGCCTACTTGAAAAAAGTTGCACGACTGTTTCGACCAAACTGAATTGCTTTGGTTTTGGATTCTAAGGCATTGCCATGCAAAATGCTGACTTGTTTTAAAAGCACGAGAAGTTTTTGTTACTTTTTGTAACATCGCATTAATGTTTCTTTGTTTCTTCAAACAAAAACAAAAAAAACACTTACTGCTCTTACTGATACATGGCTTTAATTAGAATTTTTCGGGTTATGACTTCTGGGTCATTGTCCTTTACAGAGCTGACTGTCAAAGAGCAGACTGTGTTTGTGTGTCTGTGTGTGCGAGAGAGAGCGCTTGAGAGAGAGGGAGAGAGAGAGAGAGAGAGAGAGAGAATGCAGAGTGTGGGTAAAACAGAAGGCTGAATTAAGCGGCACTAATCTATGTGCTGAATGAATGAAAGACAAAGAGGAGTGACACAGTAAGGGAAAAGCTGATTATGGACACAGAGAGGGAGAGAGAGGGAGAGGGAGGGAGGGAGCGACGGAGAGAGAGAGAGAGGGAGCGATGGAGAGAGAGAAGGAGGGAAGGAGCGACGGAGAGAAAGAGAGGGAGGGAGCGACAGAGAGAGAGAGAGAGGGAGGGAGGGAGCAACAGAGAGAGAGAGAGAGGGAGGGAGCGACAGAGAGAGAGAGAGAGGGAGCGACGGAGAGAGAGAGGGAGGGATAGAGAGGGAGCAACAGAGAGAGGGAGGGAGGGAGCGACGGAGAGAAACAGAGAGAGAGAGGGAGTGAAAGAGAGAGAGGGAGGGAGGGAGGGAGCGATGGAGAGAAACAGAGAGCGAGAGAGAGGAAGAGTAGGAGAGAGAGAGGGAGAAGGAGAGAGAGAGAGGGAGTGAAAGAGAGAGAGGAAGCAGTTTCTTCACTGGCACCGTAACCATCCCTGCGACTCCCCAGGTGTGCCTTCTAAATATACAGCGAATTAAAATGAATGAGATTTACGCTCACAGAAGAGTCTGTGTAGTCTGAGCCACAAGCTCAATATGCTAGCACTCATATACACAAACAATCAAAACATGCACACACATGCATACGCACACAGACACGCATACATACACTCATATACACAAACAATCAAAACACGCACACGCATTCATACGCACACAGACACGCATACATACAATCATATACACAAACAATTAAAACATGCACACGTATGCATACGCACAGACACGCATATAGTCATATACACAAACACTCAAAACACACGTACACACACAGACACGCATACACATATACACAAACACTCAAAACACACACGTATACACAAACATTCAAAACACACACACGCATGTATGCACACGCACACAGACATGCATACACTCATATACACAACCACTCAAAATGCAGGCATACACACATGCACACTTCAGTCTGCTCTTAGTCAAAGACAAGGGCATGTCTGAGTTTGAACTCTGGAAGGACACTGACCCGGAAGTCATATCCGTCTTCCAGCATCTGCATGCATATAATGTTTATAGCAACAACTGGGTGTCTGTGTGTGTGTGTGTGTGTGTGTGTACGTGTGTTTGTATGTGCATGGTTGCGTGTGTTAGCGAACATGGGACTTGTGTTTTCAAGTTCTACAGAGAAAGTAATTGACAGAAACGTTTGAAAAATTTTCACCGGAAAATCTGTCTGAAGTTTTCAAAGTACACCAAGCTGAGTCTAATGTGTGCAAATCTCCGGAACATTTTTTTTTCACATTTACATTTTCGACATTGACAGATGCTTTTATGAGAGGTTTTCCAATATCAGAGGAACTTAAATTCTCTACATCTATACAGCTGGATGTTTTTTTTCTGAAGCTTCTCAAGTTAAGTACCTTGATCACGGGCATAATAGCAGTGCGCTACATGGGAATCAAACCTGCAACCTCAAAGTGTTAAGCCCAGATTTATAACCATTACAGTACACTGTAATGCCAAAAAACCAGCATGGGTACTGATTGGACATTTATATTGGTTTGTTTTGATTCTGGGTGCTGATTGGCTGAGACAGCATTCTACAGCAATTTAAAATCCCATGACAGTTATTCAAACGGCCCGTTTGTGAACATTATCACTCTGTGCACATAACCATTACTTACGAAATAAAAATTACGAGACAAATAATATTGTTTCTGTACATGTTAACTGGTTTATAAAAACAAATATAGCACTCCTGGCCGTGTTCCACTTCACGTCGCCTAGCAACTCCCCTGTAGCCATGACTGCATATACCATACAGCACGGTCTCTCGTGCCATGTTGGTTAATAGCTGATAACTGCCAATCAAGGGGGAGGGTGTTGGTTATTGGGTGTGTGGGGGTGTGGCGGGAGGGGGTTACGTGCCGATTCCAGTTGAAAGTTTTCCGCCTGTGTTCCTCTAAGCTCCTATAACAGGGCTTCCCGAATCTACCGGCCTGTGGGTTTTCACTCCCAACCCCCTCCTTGGGGTGACATAGCTCAGGAGGTAAGACCGATTGTCTGGCAGTCGGAGAGTTGCTGGTTCGATCCCCCGCCCTGGGCGTGTCCTTGAGCAAGACACCTAACCCCTAACTGCTCTGGCGAATGAGAGGCATCAGTTGTAAAGCGCTTTGGATAAAAGAGCTATATAAATGCAGTCCATTTACCATTTACCATCCTTTCAACAACCGGAGATTTCCTTGAGCTGCCGATTAGCAGAATCATTTGTGCCAAATTAGTGTTGGAGCGAAATCCTACGGGACGGTAGATGTCCCGGAAGAGTGTTGGGCAGCCCTGCTCTAGCTGTTGAATGAGGTGTGGCTTTGTTAGGGTTGGAGTGAAATCCTACAGGACGGTAGAGTGTTGGGCAGCTGTGTCCTATAGGGGTTTGGGCTGGGGAAACTGACCTTAGTTCAGAGATTCTTTTGCTCGTGATTGACGGTGGGTTTGAACCAATCCCTTCCACAGCGGGGTGTTTGGGGGTGGGAGTGGGTGGGGTTTGTCAGTGCTGTGCTGTATATGTGTGTAGACTTTTTTGGGGGGGAGGGGGGTCAGACCTGGTTTCTGCTCTTTTTTGCCCCTCTGTAAAGGGTATTTGGTGCAGGTTGGGGGGGTTCTGGAGTGCTGTTCTGTATTTGGGGGTGGGGGGGCTCTTTGTCAGTGCTGGGGGGTGGGGTGGGGGGGGGTTTTCAGTGCTGTTCTGTATTTGGGGGTGGGGGGGGCTCTTTGTCAGTGCTAGGTGGGGTGGGGGGGTGGGTGGGGTTTCTCAGTGCTGTTCTGTATTTGGGGGTGGGGGGGCTCTTTGTCAGTGCTGGGGGGTGGGGGGGGTTTCTCAGTGCTGTTCTGTATTTGGGGGTGGGGGGGGCTCTTTGTCAGTGCTGGGGGGTGGGGTTTCTCAGTGCCGTTCTCTGCAGTCCTGTCATAATCTCTCACATTAGCACATATACTTTACACTAAGAGACAGTGCCAGGGACCATAGAGATTAGCATTAGACAGATCTATAGGGCTACGGATGGGCAGCCATCCGCCACACGCCTAACCTTTGACCTTTACTGGAACCACTCAGTGCATTTTGTGGCAAAGCTCCCAGACCAATCATATTTGACCTTTGTTAATGCAAGCTTGCCTGCAAACAGGAACACTTACTTGGGTAAATAAACAACACACAGATAATAAGCTATATTTTAGGCTCAGACATATAGGAAAATTATATGCTTTTATTCTAATACAGTTATTATTCAAAAATTTAAAAAAAAACCTGTTTCATTGTAGGTAAATATTGCGTAATACAGTTCTTTTCTGAAAAACGCAAGTCGGTGTTCCCACATGTCCTGGAAAACCTGGAATTTTCTGATACATTTCCCCAGTAATGGAAAAGTCACAGAAAACTTGAAAAATGCATAAATGTCCTGGAAAACAATTAGTTGTCCTGGAAAATGTTTTTTTTTTTTTAGTGCACCATTACAGGGCCAAAACCACAGGTACTGGGACCACAATCTACCCCTCCCACCCCCCGCCCCCCCTCAACGATAGCAATCAGTCTCTCCACCATCACCCCCACATTTTGCGATTGCAATCACCTCCCCTGCCCCAGCCCCAATCACAATCTGCCCCTCTATAAGGTATAGGTGTTGCTCACGTAACAAAAAAAAAATGTCCAGGAAGAGTCCGGGAAAACGATGCCTCAAAAACACTGGGAACCCTGATAACTGTCAAAATGATTTTAAATAATCTTGTGGTACCCCTAAGGACTGTGTTTTAATTAAGATCAAAGTTAATCAGCAATAAAATTCTACTTATTTAAGTCGCTCGCTGTCTTAGGGAGCTGTACCGTGGCCCTCCATCACTTCCCGTTTCTCTATAAAGAAAATAAAAATCCCTCTGACATCTGTCACCATGGGGATAGCCAAAAAACAAAAGAGACAGGTGGTCGTTTGCCTACGCAAATCAGGTAATGAGCACTTCAAAGGACATGCACAGTTAAACATGCCACTAAGCAGGCCAATATGGGCAATACGTGGAAAAAAAAGATTCAAACATCTGGAACAGTTGCAACAAGTGATCTTGGGGTCACCACGTCTCAAAATAGACCCTAAAAATGCCACCTCCATAGCAACAGGCTCTTTGGAAGGGCTGCACAGAGAAAGCCCTTACAACTAACTGTGATATATGTTATTTAGTATTTAGTGTGCATGTGTTCCCAGTTTGCACTCTTGATTCTTGGACGGAAGAATTCATTTGCATTAGTGCTTTAGCGATGTAGCATCTTTAGTGATATAGGATCTTTACTCGCTGGTCTGGGGAATTGTTGGCCTAGTCTGGCACTACTGTTCGCATTCATCGGGTAAATGCCCTTATTTTTCATTAGTGTTTAGCAAACGCTCTTATCCAGAGCGACTTACACAACACTTACATAGCATTAACATTTATACAGCTAGATGTATATATATGTATATACCGAAACAGTGCAGGTTAAGTATCTAGCTCAAGGGTACAACGGCAGCGTCCTACCCGGCAATCGAACCTGTGACCTTCAGGTTACGAGACAAGTTCTTTACCCATTATACTACACTGCCGCCCCAGTCTTTTTTATCCTCCTGTATTGTGCATGTGCGTCCAAACAACAAGGGTTTGCTGCCGAGTCCTTGTTATCCTACCCAGTTGTGTCATCGTTTTGTATCACTCGATTTCAGCTTTCAGCAGCCATCTGTGTTGTGAACGCATAGCTTTTTTCTTGGCGGTGGCTAGCGACGTTAGCGGCGAGCACAGCCGAGTGTTTACAGAGAGTGAGTTTCAGATTCTGCTGGCGGCCGCACGAGCCGGAAATGAGCATGCAAAAATCAACAAACATGGCCGCACCACCTCCCCGCCCACCCCCCCCTCGTTTATGGCAACAACAATTCATAAATCGAGTGGATAGACATTTAGCATATAACATAACATAGCATAATGACGAGAACAGGCCATTCAGCCCAACAATGCTTGTCATTTTCCCGACTGAATTGGTGCTCTGATTACCTACTGTACAGACAGCATTAACCTGAAAGCCAGGGACAGGGAACCATAGAGATTAGCATTGCCACTAGAGACGAAGCCAGGAACAGAGAACCATAGAGATTAGCATTGCCACTAGAGACGGAGCCAGAAACAGGGAACCATAGAGACTGGAGTGGAGGCACAGAGACAGAGAGGGAGGTAAGAGGGAGAGAATGAGAATGAGGGAAGGAGAGGGAGTGGAGAGGGGGGGAAAGGGAGGAGAGAAGGCTAAGGAACAGGGGGATATAGACAGATGTGTGAAGCTGACCCCTTTTTTTTAACTAACCGCACATGCTGTAGGTAACCTGAGATCCTGTTTTTCCCACTACTGAATGGCACAGCGGTTGGTAATGTGGCCCAGTGTTCCAGGTGGATTTGAAGGGGCATTGCACTTTATAACACTTCTGCTTCTCGTGACTGATACTGTCCTTATAATGAATGTGTCGCCCTTCATTTTTCGATTAGTTATTTCATTATGTTAATATTTTACGCTGTTTAGTTGTTTTCCTTTACAAATGCAAGAAGTAGACCCAGGCAGTTTAGTGTCGAACTCGAGGATGTATATCATTGCGCGACTTCTGATGTGGGCGTACCTGCAGACAGTAACATTTGGTTGGTTGTAGAAATCATAGACATATGCATATATGTGTCTATGGTAGAAATAGTGTTGTATGACTACTAGCTAGCGAAACCGAAAATGTCTGAGGACGAAGGAGATTTTGTTTTTGATCATGGGATTGTTGCGCCCTATCGATTTGAGCCGGAATACACAGAAGTAAATCTGGCTAATTTGCAGGCTGATCATGCGAGAGCGAGTCAGGAGCGGGTCGAGATTGAGGAACCACAGGCTATTCCCAGGACAAACGGAAACTGGTGGTAGACATCCTATGTATCACAGACAGACGCGATAGCGTCAGCCAGCCCGCATAGTACCTACCTCCAGCGGTTCGACCAACAATGGGAAAACGGTGGGTACAGCTCCAGGCTTCAGATGGTCGCCTTGGTAGTCGGCGCCTTCAAAGTGGTCGCTGCATACCCTTAGTCCTCGTTTGCGAACTTATTCGGCTGTTATGTTGGGGTGTCTGATTACGTCCAGCCATGTTTGGCACAAAGTTGCATCGCATGGAAAACTATGAAAATGTGCTTTCAAGTCAAGTTTAACGGGGGCATTATAACAACCAGGTACAATGCACCTCATTATTACACCGATATCGCATCAAACAAAATAACGTTAGTTTGTTCGATTTCAACGCTAAGTTAACGAAATGTCGCTTCGCTTCTTCTCGGTTTTGCCGTGAAACGAAATTGAAGAAGAAGAAAAAAACGGAAACTGTACTACTATGTGGACTTGCGCTAAAAAAAATAGATCTTTCTTTCTAACGTTAGACATTTAAAATGAAATAGCTAATCGAAAAATGAAAGGTGACACATTCATTAGAAGGGCAGTATCAGTCATGAGAAGCAGAAGTGTTATAAAGTGCAATTCCCTGTTAATATCTTTTTTGTTATTATGGTGGATTTAAAATTTACTGTAGTTATGGTAGGTTTTTCAGAATGTCTTAAGCACAGTGGCCAGAGCAGCAGTGTGCATGAATGGACAGAGCAGCAGTGTGGAGCAGTGGTCAGAGCAGCACTGTGGAGCAGTGGTCAGAGCAGCAGCGGGGATCATTGGTCAGAGCAGCAGTGTGGAGCAGTGGTCAGAGCAGCAGTGTGGAGCAGTGGTCAGAGCAGCAGTGTGGAGCAGTGGTCAGAGCAGCAGTGTGGATCAGTGGTCAGAGCAGCAGTGTGGAGCAGTGGTCAGAGAAGCAGTGTGGAGCAGTGGTCAGAGCAGCAGTGTGGAGCAGTGGTCAGAGCAGCAGTGTGGAGCAGTGGTTAGAGCAGCCGTGTGGAGCAGTGGTCTGAGCAGCAGTGTGGAGCAGTGGTCAGAGCAGCCGTGTGGAGCAGTGGTCAGAACAGCAGTGTGGAGCAGTGGTTAGAGCAGCCGGGTGGAGCAGTGGTTAGAGCAGCAGTGTGGAGCAGTGGTCAGAACAGCAGTGTGGAGCAGTGGTTAGAGCAGCCGGGTGGAGCAGTGGTCAGAACAGCAGTGTGGAGCAGTGACCAGAGCAGCAGTGTGGAGCATCGGTCAGAGCAGTAGCATGTGTTTCTTGGTTAGAGCTGCAGGTCACCGTGTATGCCCTTGTAACCCCCTGTTGCTAGGTAACATCCCTTACTCGTTTTACATACAAATTCAATTACACAATTCTCCTGCTATTTCTCTCCTTGTCCTTCTGTCCCCCAGTCTCTCTCTCTCTTTCTCTCTCTCTCTCCCGGTCTGCCTCTTCCTCTCTGAGTCTTTGTCTCTTCCTCTGTC
>NC_049208.1:5767878-5825378 GCF_013347855.1 Anguilla anguilla | reverse complement strand
CAAAGATGGCTTAATATATAGTGAAGCCGACGTCGGCACATTTGTTTATTGGCGGGACTGTGGCAGCAAGTGAATGTTTTATTAATTTTTGTGAAGTCGTGCACCCATCGTTATTCACGCTCGCTTTTTTCTGCACCCTTTGAAATTGAATGAACAACAGCAATAGCCTACAACTGCAGTTTAATGACATTTTGATTACGTGAGTTAATTTGCACGGAATTAACTAAAGCTGTGCTGGCTAATTAAGCGTTATTTTTTATTTATTTATTTATTTTTAATGCCAGTAAAACGTTCCGGAGAAATAGAAACGTTCCTGCTCTCGCTGTACAGCAGTCTGTTCCTCCATTCATGCGCGATTCATGAGGCTGCACTGAAAGATGCTTTTGCTCTTAACACTTCAGCTAAGTTCAGGAAAGGAAATAAATTAGCGTTTTCTAGCATCCGCAGAAATCACACTTTTGCAGGACTGTTTACGTGTCATGGTATCATAATCGGAAACTCGCATTAACTGCCCCGGTCTGTAATACAAGCACTTGTATTAAAGGCCGGATCGGACTCACAGCCAGTACCGTACGAGTAGCCCTGAAACGTTAACGTTCCCCATCCATCAAACTGAGCAGTCGAGCTCGGGCAGAGTAAAATAATAAAAGCGGCAGTTGGGATTTGCTGCGCAATACTTTAATTCCGGTCTCGTGGCTCCCAGTGGCCAGTCGTGGAACTGCAGCTCTAGTAGGTCCTGGTTCTACAGCAGAGGAGTGGGTCGTCTGCGCGGAGCAGGGATTTAATTCGGTTACGCGCAGGGGCTACGGTTTGCTCGAGCGCTGCCCGCAGTTCGCCGTTATAAATATTGAACAGCGCAGGACTTCGGCAGTGTGTGAAGAACGCGGTTAATTTATTGCGCAAATTTATTCCGTATTTGCTTGTGGAGAATGTAGATTTGAACAGGGGTGGGCAAATCTGGTCGTGGTGGGCCGGTGTGTGTGTGTGCAGGTTTTTGGTTCGACCAGTTACCCTGAGCTGATTGGCTGTATACCCCAAACACTGGTTCACTCGCAGATTAGACCGCGGTAAAAAAAAACGTGTCATATAGCCTAAGGACACAAGAACAGTCTTCAGCTGTCATTCGTGCGCTTATCAGGAAGCGTAGCTGAAATGTCAGACGGTGTAAACGCTAGGCCTGATTAAGTCATCAAAGCCAGACGTTGGGATGAAAAGCAGAAACAGACACGGCCCCCATCAGCCCACCTCTGATGACTGGACCAATGACATGACTGATGCTATGTCATTGGTCCTCTGCTTCGGGTACTGTAGGTGTGTGTAATAATCCCGGAATTACTTGTGTCTTCGCAGCTCTAAGAGACAACCGCATCCAGCTGCATCGATCCACGCCCACGGAGCTGTCAATCACCATCGCCGATGTGCAGCTATCGGACGATGGAGACTACACCTGCTCCATCTTCACGAAGCCCATTCGCACTGCCCGCGCCACAGTCACCGTGCTGGGTCTGTGTGTGTGTGTGTGTGTGTGCCTTTTGTGTGTGTGCATGCATGTGTGTGTATATATGTGTGTGTGCGTGTGTGTGTGTGCCTTTTGTGTGTGTGCATGCATGTGTGTGTGTGTGTGTGTGTGTGTTTGCAAGTGTGTGTGCATGTGTGTGTGCATGCATGTGTGTGTATATGTGTGTGTGTGTGTGTGTGTGTGCCTTTTGTGTGTGTGCATACATGTGTGTGTATATATGTGTGTGTGTGTGCGTGTGTGTGTGTGTGCCTTTTGTGTGTGTGCATGTGTGTGTGTGTGTGTGTGTGTTTGCGAGTGTGTGTGCATGTGTGTGTATATGTGTGTGTGTGTTTATATGTGAATGTATGTGTGTGCACACGTTAATGTGTGTGTGTGTGTATTTGTATGTTTCTGTGTATGCGTGCATGCGTGTATGTGTGTGTGTGTGTATATTTTTCTGCATGTGTGTGGGTCTGCGTGGGCTCCGGTCTGTCTGTGTATGTGTATGTTTCTGTGTGTGTGCGTGAGTGTGTGTGTGTGTGTGTGTGTGTGTGTGTGTGTGCGTGAGTGTGTGTGTGTGTGTGTCTGTGAAATGAACAAGTGATTGCTATCGTCCTTAAGCTTTCTTAGTGCTGCTTTGCTGTTTTAGTCATTCCTGATAGCGACACTGGGGAGGTGGGGGGAGGGGGGGGTTTTGTAGGTGTGGGTGTGTGTTTTGGGTTAATCTTCCGGGCTCGTGTCACACACCGCTTCCCTCGGCGTTGTGCTCTGTCCTGATCCACTCGACGGCGGCGGCGGTGGCGGCGGCGGCGTTGGTGGTGTTTAAACACGGCCCGCGGAAGTCTGACGGGCGCTTGCTTGCTTGCTTTGCTTTGCTTAGCGGCTGAGGGAGGACGCGCGCGTGCGAGGCTCAGATTGGAACGCGGCGTTGCGTAGCCGAGCCCTTTGTGCGCTGTCGTCGCGGCCGTGGCGGATTACCGATTCGAGTGCGCCTGTCTTTTTCCAAAAAAAAAATAAAAAAATAAAAACATAACAAAAATACAAACATCTCTGTGCGGTTTTGTCACCTCGTGTCTCTGCTCCCGTCCCTCAGGTGTCCCGGGCGTGCCGCAGATCCTGACCAACAACGAGGCGGTGCAGGAGGGAGGCACCGTCACCCTGATCTGCTCCAGCTCGGGCGGGAAACCCGCCGCCAAGCTGCGCTGGTCCAAGGACAAGAAGGAGCTGACCGGTGAGCGGGGGGGGGGGTTCGTTTCCGCGATCGGGCAGACGCTCGATCTCGAGCCGGAGCGCGACTTGCGGACGGATTTACGTTTTTTTTTTTTTTTTTTTTGTGCGCACGCAACATGGCCTCCGTTTGTGCGATTCGCTGGAGATTCGGCTGAAGCAATTTGGGTTGATACCTTCTGTCGGTTGCGCAAACAGGCTGTACCTCACCTGGGCATTGAGCCGGCAACCTCTCAGATACGAGTCCAGCTCCCTAACCAACCGCGGACAGGCCCGCTGACGCACGAGAAGGCGGCATATTCAGCCAACCGTTCGCTTGTGCACTGAGAGGGCATGGAATTGGAGGGAATGGACCTCATTAGTAAACATTGCACTCAAGAAACTAGAAAATTAGAAAAATGTTCCCTTGCTTCACACACTTTGAAGAGAACAATTGAATCAAATTGCCATGTGAATGTGCATTACGAATTCACAGTGTGTGAAGTGTTATCGGTACATAACAGTTCATGTTTTTTTTTTGGTTGTTTGTTTTTATTTATTTTTTCGGCTTTGTATTGATATAAACACAAAACAAGCCCTGCGATGGACTGGCGACCTATTCCTGCCTCTCACCCAGTGCATGCTGGGATAGGCTCCAGCACCACCTCCCCGCCCCTAACCCTGACCAGAAAAACGGGCATAGATAATGGATGTATGGATGAATGGATGGGTTGGATAAACACAAAACATCTTTAGGCCTGAAATAGGATTTTAAAAAGAACGCATTTGTTTACATGGTCACGTCTAACGGGACTTCATGCTCTGCTGCGGGTTTAGAGTCGCAGTCACTTCGCACAGCGAGAGACGAGGTGGACCCGCTGGGCTAAATGGTCCCGCGCTCGGGGAACTGAAAATGCACTCGGCACTTCACAAAGAGGGGCGCTGCAGTCTAGCCAAAAAACCGTCTTAAGCTCCTCGCCTCACCCCTCGTCTCTTCAGAGGCTGCGTGTCCCACTGCCTTCTGAACGGGGCTTACCGGTTGCCGCTTGACCCCCGCGCGGGCGTTACCGCCAAAACCGGGGGCGACTGGCAGCGCACTTCAAAAAAAGGACTTATTATCCGCCAAAAAAAAAAAAAAGGAGAAAAAAAAAAAGATGGCAGCCGCGGATGTCTTGTCTTTATGCAACAGGCTCTCCTTTTTTTACCCGTGAGGCTGCGCTTTCGTCCGCAGGCTCGACGGAGACGGTGCAGGCCGACCCGAACGAACGCACGTTCACGGTGAGGAGCGAGCTGCAGCTCCCCGTCACCCGCGCCGACAACAAAGCCGTCATCGCCTGCACGGTGGACCACCCCTCCCTCACCGGGGGCGACGAAACGACAGAGGAGGAGCTCAGCGTGCTGTGTAAGAGCTAGACTACTGCTGCTATACTACTGTACTATACCTATACACCCCCAATACAGAGACGCAACTCAGCGTGCTGTGTAAGATCTAGACTACTGCTGCTATACTACTGTACTATACCTATACACCCCCAATACAGAGATGCAACTCAGCGTGCTGTGTAAGATCTAGACTACTGCTGCTATACTACTGTACTATACCTATACACCCCCAATACAGAGATGCAACTCAGCGTGCTGTGTAAGAGCTAGACTACTGCTGCTATACTACTGTACTATACCTATACACCCCCAATACAGAGATGCAACTCAGCGTGCTGTGTAAGACCTAGACTACTGCTGCTATACTACTGTACTATACCTATACACCCCCAATACAGAGATGCAACTCAGCGTGCTGTGTAAGACCTAGACTACTGCTGCTATACTACTGTACTATACCTATACACCCCCAATACAGAGACGCAACTCAGCGTGCTGTGTAAGAGCTAGACTACTGCTGCTATACTACTGTACTATACCTATACACCCCCAATACAGAGACGCAACTCAGCGTGCTGTGTAAGACCTAGACTACTGCTGCTATACTACTGTACTATACCTATACACCCCCAATACAGAGACGCAACTCAGCGTGCTGTGTAAGACCTAGACTACTGCTGCTATACTACTGTACTATACCTATACACCCCCAATACAGAGACGCAACTCAGCGTGCTGTGTAAGACCTAGACTACTGCTGCTATACTACTGTACTATACCTATACACCCCCAATACAGAGACGCAACTCAGCGTGCTGTGTAAGACCTAGACTACTGCTGCTATACTACTGTACTATACCTATACACGCCCAATACAGAGATGCAACTCAGCGTGCTGTGTAAGAGCTAGACTACTGCTGCTATACTACTGTACTATACCTATATACCCCCAATACAGAGATGCAACTCAGCGTGCTGTGTAAGAGCTAGACTACTGCTGCTATACTACTGTACTATACCTATACACCCCCAATACAGAGATGCAACTCAGCGTGCTGTGTAAGACCTAGACTACTGCTGCTATACTACTGTACTATACCTATACACCCCCAATACAGAGATGCAACTCAGTGTGCTGTGTAAGACCTAGACTACTGCTGCTATACTACTGTACTATACCTATACACGCCCAATACAGAGATGCAACTCAGCGTGCTGTGTAAGACCTAGACTACTACTGCTACACTACTGTACTATACCTATACACCCCCAATACAGAGATGCAACTCAGCGTGCTGTGTAAGACCTAGACTACTGCTGCTATACTACTGTACTATACCTATACACCCCCAATACAGAGATGCAACTCAGCGTGCTGTGTAAGACCTAGACTACTGCTGCTATACTGCTGTACTATACCTATACACGCCCAATACAGAGATGCAACTCAGCGTGCTGTGTAAGACCTAGACTACTGCTGCTATACTACTGTACTATACCTATACACCCCCAATACAGAGACGCAGCTCAGTGTGCTGTGTAAGATCTAGACTAATACTGCTACAATATACTACTGTACTATACTTATGCACCCCCAATACAGAGTAGACTACTATTGTACTAAACCTGGAATGCACTATATTGCTCCAATACAGCGTTCAGGGTTCCATGTAAAATCTGTGCTACCCCATCCACTGAACGTAATCATAGTTTATCGCTGAGTTGTGGGGTCTGTTCTGGCTTGTTGTAGCGACGTGTAATGTGCTATAACGAGCTACGGTGAGCTGCGTTTGCAATGCACCGCGTTGGGCTTTGCCTGCAGGCTGGTGATTTTTGCTCTCTCTCTCTCTCTCTCTCTCTGTCTCAGACTCTCCCATCGTCCACATCGAACCTGAGACTAATCTACCCAGAGAGGGAGCCAAGTTCTACCTGCAGTGCATTGGTGATGGAAACCCCGAGTAAGTCAGACTCAACAAACTCTACTCTACTGCATATTCCCCACACACAAGTGCACATTACTCATTCATTTAACCTATTCACACAGACACAAACACACACACACCCACAGACACTCTACTCTCTGCATACTCACCACACACAAATACACATTGCTCACTCATTCTACCTGTTCACACACACACACACACACACAGACAGACAGACACAAACACACACACACACACACTCTCTACTCTCTGCATACTCACCACACACAAATACACATTGCTCACTCATTCTGCCTGTTCACACACACACACACACACACACACGCACGCGCGCTACTCACTGCATACTCACCACACACAAATACACATTGCTCATTTATTCTACCTGTTCACACACACACACACACACACACACACACTCTACTCACTGAATACTTGCTCCATGCACAAATAAACATTACTCATTCATTTTCCCTTCTCAGACACCCACACAAGCTCCACTCATTACGTACTCAATCCATTCCATAAATACCGCACAATAGCAATAGTAATACACTGGCCATGTACGATGTCGATGTATTATGTGTTATACAAAAACAAATGAGAGTAAACATGGCATGAGTATTAAACCAGAGGGGCAAAATTTGCACACAGACTTTAGAGTTCAGCTCATTTTTCCTCCCCATACCAGCATCAAAATTGAGCCAGTCTTTATGACAACTTTGCTAAAACTACAAATCCAGTGACGCACCGCTGATGTGTACTCATAGCAGTAGGCTTGTGCTTAGGGTTATGGTCAGTCTAGGGTTAGGCTAGGGTTGGGTCAGGGAGACATCTCTGTTTCTAAAGTTTGCCCCCACTGAGAGACCCTTGCGGAAAAAAAAGAGTTCACTTATCTGCAGCATTTGAGTGGAAGAATTTTTTTTCTCCCTGATGTGTCTCTTGTTTTATGTGTGGGAGTTATGTACAATCAAACCCTCTGGGAACCTTGTGTTTAATATTTATTTTTTTGATCCATTGTTTTTCTGTCTTCCTTCTGTCTCCCGGTGTCCAATTTGGGTTTGTTTTTAGGCCAAATTTTTCCAACGCTTCATTTCCGTGGTTACGTAGGTGAGGAACTAAGTGTGTGTGGGTGTCCCTCTGATCTTTTTAAAATTACAAACATGTGCTTGCTGTTAATGTTTGATTAGATATGTGGTGATGATTTTTTTTTTGTTGTTGTTTTTGTTTTTAATTGTTGTTGCTTGTTTAAAAATATTGGGCCTTGTTGGTATATAATTAATGTTTGAAAGTGTGCTTTGTTAAGGTTTGAGTTGAGGCTGTTGTCAGTGAGTCTTTACTTGGTTAAGGTTTAGATTGAGGCTGTTGTCAGTGAGTCTGTACTTGGTTAAGGTTTAGATTGAGGCTGTTGTCAATGAGTCTGTACTTGGTTAATGTTTGAGTGGAGGCTGTTGTCAGTGAGTCTGTACTTGGTTAAGTTTTGGGTTAAGGCTGTTGTCAGTGAGTCTGTGCTTGGTTAAGGTTTAGATTGAGGCTGTTGTCAGTGAGTCTGTACTTGGTTAAGGTTTAGATTGAGGCTGTTGTCAGTGAGTCTTTACTTGGTTAAGGTTTAGATTGAGGCTGTTGTCAGTGAGTCTGTACTTGGTTAAGGTTTAGATTGAGGCTGTTGTCAGTGAGTCTTTACTTGGTTAAGGTTTAGATTGAGGCTGTTGTCAGTGAGTCTTTACTTGGTTAAGGTTTAGATTGAGGCTGTTGTCAGTGAGTCTTTACTTGGTTAAGGTTTAGATTGAGGCTGTTGTCAGTGAGTCTTTACTTGGTTAAGGTTTAGATTGAGGCTGTTGTCAGTGAGTCTTTACTTGGTTAAGGTTTAGATTGAGGCTGTTGTCAGTGAGTCTTTACTTGGTTAAGGTTTAGATTGAGGCTGTTGTCAGTGAGTCTTTACTTGGTTAAGGTTTAGATTGAGGCTGCTGTCAGTGAGTCTGTACTTGGTTAAGGTTTGAGTGGAGGCTCCTTCAGAGGGAGCTCCAGGGGAGCAGGGTTAAGGTTTGAGTGGAGGCTCCTTCAGAGGGAGCTCCAGGGGAGCAGGGTTAAGGTTTGGGTGGAGGCTCCTTCAGAGGGAGCTCCAGGGGAGCAGGGTTAAGGTTTGAGTGGAGGCTTCTTCAGAGGGAGCTCCAGGGGAGCAGGGTTAAGGTTTGGGTGGAGGCTCCTTCAGAGGGAGCTCCAGGGGAGCAGGGTTAAGGTTTGGGTGGAGGCTCCTTCAGAGGGAGCTCCAGGGGAGCAGGGTTAAGGTTTGAGTGGAGGCTCCTTCAGAGGGAGCTCCAGGGGAGCAGGGTTAAGGTTTGGGTGGAGGCTCCTTCAGAGGGAGCTCCAGGGGAGCAGGGTTAAGGTTTGGGTGGAGGCTTCTTCAGAGGGAGCTCCAGGGGAGCTGGTATAGAGGGGTGTGCTCGGTTAGGAGTCCCTCTCGGCTGGCTCCCGTTTCAGTGCTGCTTATTGAAAATCGGCAGTCGTTAAAACCACACCCCCGCCCCAGGGAACTTTCAATGGCGCAAAAAAAAACGGGGTGGTGTAATGCACTGCCCTGTGGTGCAGCCCTCAACCCCTCTCTCTCTCTCTCTCTCCCTCCCTTTCACTCCCTCCTTCTTTCTCCCTCTTGTCCTCTCTCTCCCTTTCTCTCTCTCTCCCTCCTTTTCACTCCCTCCTTCTTTCTCCCTCTTGTCCTCTCTCTCCCTTTCTCTCTCTCTCCCTCCCTTTCACTCCCTCATTCTCTCTCCCTCTCGTCCTCTCTCTCCCCTCTCTCACTCCCTCCTTCCACCCATCTCTCTCTCTGTCTTCCTCTCCCACTCTCTCCCTCCCTCTCTCCCTTCTTCTCCTTCTCTCTCCCTCCCTTCCTCTCTCCCTCCCTCTCTCCCGTATTCCTCTCTTTCTCCCTCCATCCTTCTCTCCCCCTCTTTCTCCCTCTTTCCCTCCCTTCCTCTCCCTCTCTCCCTTCTAACCTCTCTCTGTCTCCCTCTTTCCTTCTCTCCTCTCTCTCTCACTGTCCCTCTCCCTCTCTCTCTTCTGCATTATGAATGATGTCTGCTTGTGCAGCTCTGTATTGATCTCTCTCCTCTTTTCAACAGACTCCTTCCTGTTGCTGCACCCCTGACAATCCCTTCTCCATCCCTTGTTCCTTCCATCATTCTTCCTCTCCAACCATCTGTTTCATCCCTTTCTCCCTCCCATAGGCTAAACTGGTGTTGGTCATAATAGGCTGAACTGGTGTTGGTCATAATAGGTTGAAATGGTTTAGGCTATAATAGGCTGAAACAGTTATTTCTGTGATCAATAATCAAATATATAAACAATTGGAACACATTACAGGCAGAAGTACACACACACACACACACTCACGCACATGCACATTATTTGAGCATACACACACAGATATTCATTTGCATACATATGTACGCACATACACACAGGGAATACATTCTTGTGTATGTAGACGTTACTGTGTTTAGTCTAAAACTTGCTTAAAACTGAACAGCATTAAAAGTACTATAATTTGACAAAAATGAGCAGTGCTCCCTCTGGTGGTTGATTTTCGAATTACATTAGATTGTCTGTTAGGTGACGCTATGCTTATAAACTTGCGGTTTCTGTATAAAACCTACTCTCTACTACTCTATACTGTGGTACCACTGCTGTTACTGATACTGCTCAGACCACTACTCCACATTGTTTTGACACTACAGTTACTAACATGGGCTTAGCAGAGGACCTTTGGTGGGCAAAACATCCTGTTCTGTCACTGAGAAATATCTGATTTGTTCCCTCCAATGGTCAATGAATCCCTGTGTCTAATGTCCTCTTGCTGGGATTGGCCGGTCATATCCGGCTGGTCATTTCCATAACATAACATAACATAACATAATGACAAGAACAGGTCATTCAGCCCGACAACGCTCGCCATTTTCCTGACTAAATTAGTGCTCTGATTAATCTACAGACTAGATAGTATATAACACCGCATCAAGCCTAGTCTTGAAAAGCCCCAGAGTTTCTGCCTCTACTACGTGACATGGCAGGCTATTCCACACATTGACTACTCTCTGCATGAAAAAATTCTTCCTAATGTCTGTATGGAATTTACCTTTTGCTAATTTACATTTATGTCCCCTCGTTCTACTAACAGAACTCAACCTGAAGAATCTCTTGTAGTTCACTTTGTTGATCCCCTTTATGAATTTGAAAGCCTCAATCAAATCACCCCTGAGTCTCCTTTTACTAAGCTTGTCCGGACTTTTACTGTCCCCCATTTCGCTGAGAAACACTTCGGCTTTGAGGTCTCATTGGAGGAATGCCCATCGCACGTTCACAGCGCGTTCTCAAGACCAACCAATCACAAAGCCGTAACGGAGACCGGTTGTTTTTCACTCAGTGGAACGTCAATCATTTATTGGCTGATGGCCTGTCATTTGCAATGGCTCTTTCTGCCTCTGTTCTGTCAGTTTTTTCCCCCCCTGGTAGCATTGCAGCATCCAGTGAGTGAGCCGCTAAGTCCATTAACGCTAAATGAAAAGCTAACGGCCCACCGCTAGATATTTTATACGTCTGTTAAAAAATCATTGCATTACAGTACAGGCGTTTAGTAGACGCTCTTATCCGGAGGGACTTGCGCAAACTTTTTGCATAGCATTTACATTGCATCCGTGGCTACACTGCTGGATATTTGCTCAAGCAATTCGGACCGGTTTCTTAACCCGTTGTGCGACACTGCCGTACATTTGTTGAGGTTTGCTCTCGTTAGCGTAGTCTGCTCAAGAGAAGCCAGTCGACTAATAATCCAGAGCGGTTTACAAGCTTGCAAACTGTCACAGGGCAACAGGAAGTCGGCTAATAGCTAACCAGTCTCTTGCTAATTTTAATGTATTAGCATCACTTGCAAGCTCTGCTGTGACGCTGTCTAAAAGCACTTACTTTAATTTCATTTGGTCAGAAAGCAGATATGTTGTTGTTTATCTTGAATAAGCACATCGTCTTGCGGTTCTTCTTCAGTCAATATTGCCAGAGGGTGTACGTGCTGCTGTAGAGCTGTGGGCGGCAGTGTAGCGTAATGGGTAAGGAGCTGGTCTTGTAACCTAAAGGTCACGGGTTCAGCTCCCAGGTAGGACGCTGTCGTTGTACCCTTGAGCAAGGTACCTAACCTGCATTGCTTCAGTATGCATACATAAATGGACAACCTCTGGCTAAGAGCATCTGCTAAATGCCTGTAATGTAATGTAGAGTCTGTGCTAATTTCACTCTCACACACCACAATCTGTACACCCTTGGCTATTAATACTATGGTAACTGCTACAGCACCCTGTTAATGTTTAGTAGCACAACACTGTAAAAAATTTTTTTTTATTTTTCTGTAAAACAGCAGGCAAACTTTACCGTAGACCGTAGTCTGTGAACTCTATAACGTTTGGAACAAATACTTTTTTCTTTGATTGATTTGGTTCTGTACTCCACAATTTCAGATTTGCAATCAAACAATTAACATGTAGGTAAAGTGCACATTCTCAGCTTTTATTTAGGGGTATTTTTATACAGTTTGGTTTCACCATGCAGAAATTGCAATATGTTTCATACATTGCCCTCCCCATGTCAGGGCACCTATTAATATTATGACATATTAATATTATGTAAATGAAAGTAATCATGTTTAGTACTTTGTTGCATATCCTATACATGCAATGGCTGCTTGAAGTCTGTGATACATAGACATCACCAGGCACTTATTATCTTATCTGGTGATGATGGTTATACACTTTGTTGTACGTCGCTCTGGATAAGAGCGTCTGCCAAATGCCTGTAATGTAATGTAATGTAATGTAATGTAATGTAATGTAATGCTCTGCCTGGCCTGTAGTGCAGCCATCTTCAGATCCTGCTTGTTTCAGGGGCTAGTTGCTAGCTTTCTCTTCAGCATATGAAACGCACGTTCAGTTGGTTTCAGTTCGTTTGAATGACTTGGTCTGTCAAGAATTTTCCAGTTTTTGGCTTTGAAAGACTCCTTTGTTGCTTTAGTGGTATGTTTTTTGATCATCGTCTTAATGTAGAATGAAGTACTGTACCATCCAATGAGTTTGGAGGTTGAACTTGAGCAGACAAGATGCTTCTGTACATTTCCGAATTCATTCTGCTGCTGCTATCAACAGTTGCATTATCAGTGAAGACAAGTGAGCCAGTATCTGTGGCAGCCATACATGCGCAAACCATAACACCCCCACCACCATGTTTCACAGATGAGGGGGGGGGGGGGGTGCTTTGGATCTTGGGCAGTTCCTTTTGGCCTACTCTCTTAGCTGTCACCATCACTCTGATACAAGTGAAACTTTGTCTCATCTGTCCACAAGACATTTTTTTCCAGAACTCTGCGGGCTCTTTTACAGCAGGTGCTTCTTAGCAAACTGTAACGTGGCCATCTTGTTTTTTGTGGCTAACTAGTGGATTGCATCTCGCGGTGTAGCCTCTGTGTTTCTGTTTGTGAAGTCTTCTGTGGACTGCAGGCACTGACACATCCGTGCCTGCCTCCTGTCGACTGTCTCTGATCTGCTGGACAGGTCCTTTGGGGCTTTTCTTTATTATGGTGAGATTTCTTAGTCTTTACCTGTGGGGATCTTCCTTGGCCCTTTGCTGTTATTGAGCTCACCAGCGCTGTCTTTCTTCTTAGTGATGTTTGAAATGTTGATTTCGGTAAGACTAAGGTGCGGCCCCATGTCTCTGACTGTTTTTCGTATTTCTCAGCCTCGTTATGGCTTCCTTGACTTTCATTGGCTCAACGCTGGTCGTCATGTTGACAGACGCCCATAACAGATGACCAACGGCAACCGAAAGCCTTGAATCAAGACTAGACGCTGAAACGCTTTCTTATACCTGCACCTAGGAAGCAATTGACCAATCAGAAACACCTGTGAAGCCATTGGACCCAAACATTATGGTGCCCTGAAATGGGGGAACTATGACCGAAAGTGCTGTAATTTCTACATGGTGCAGCCAAAACGTATTTAAAAAAATACCCTTTAATAAAAGCTGAGAAGCTGGACTTTAACCACGTGGGAACTGGTTGATTATAAATATAAAATTGTGGACAACAGAGCCAAATCAAGATGAATAAACATACGCCTTTTTCCCCAAACGTTACGGAGCTCACTGTAAATAAAGCTAACAATATGTTAAGCATGTGGCAGCAGGCCATATGTCTAGCAGATGTTAAATCTATTACGGGGCTTGACCGTAAATAATGCAGTTATTTACATTTGACCTTCGCTATTTTAGAGACTTCTACCATAAAATTCACTGACATTCATCTTTTTACAGCAGACCGTTAACAGTACTACGGCAATCTGCTCATATGTGCTCTATAAAAGAAATCACGGAAATAAATGTTGATATTTATGGTAATCTAATAAATGTTATCTCTCGCTCTCTTTCTCTCTCTCTCTCTCTTTCTTCCCTCTGTTAATTTCTCTCTCTTTTACTCTTTCTTTCTCTATCTCTCTCTTCCCTCTGTTAATTTCTCTCTATTTTACTCTTTATCTCTGTCTCTCTCTTCCCTCTGTCCATTTCTCTCCCTTTCACTCTCACTCTTTCTCCCTCTGCCCATTTCTCTCCCTCTCTCCCTCCCTCTCTCTCTCTCTCTCAGTCCCTCCTCCTTTCTCTGGGAGAAGAAGGACGGCTCGCTGCCCTCGCTGGTCAAGGCCGACGGGAGCTTCCTGCGCTTCGAGCAGCTGAACAAGTCCGACAACGGCGTCTACCTGTGCCAGGTGGACAACGGGATCGGGACGGGCCTGGCCGACTACGCCCTGCTGGTGCAAGGTACTGCCACGCCCACGCCACGCCCTCGCACCGTCCTTTTATTTTCGTCTGCTGTTGTGCATACTTTTTTTTTTTTTTTTTTACCTTTTTCACCTTTCTTTTCTGATTTTTCTTTTCGTTTCTTTCTGTTCGATTCTCTCACTCATTTTCCATTCACGTGTTCCCTCCTCTTTTTTTCTCGTTTTATCCACTTTTTCATCCTCCCATCCTCCCCTCAACGCCTTCAAGGCCACCCGCATTCAGACGCCCTCTATCCTACCTCTGTTTTTAATCCCTCCCTCTTTCCTTCCTCTCCTCCTGCCTCTTTCCCCTCTTCCTCTTCTTCTCCTTCTCTCTCGTTCATCTCTTCCTCTCTCTCTTCGTCTGCCTCCTCTTTAATGTCAACTTCTCCTTATACCTCTCCTCCCTTGTTAATGTCTACTTCTCCCTCTCCTTTAGCCTCTTCTTCTCTCTCCAACTCTTTATTTCCCTCGGAAAGTGGCTCTCCCTCTCTATCTCCCTCCCATCCCCTCCTCTCCTCCTCCCTTTCTCCCTCTCTTACTCCATCATCAGTTCCTATACGGCTGAATGGACTTTACAGCTTCACAGGTAAATATGCTCAAAATCACACAACCACTGACACTCAGAACCACTGACACTGCAGCACGGACACTCAGACCCACTGATGCTGCTGTACTGTCAGATAAAACCACTGACGCTGCAGCACTGACACTTAGAACCACTGAAACCCAAAACTGTGACTCTCAAAACCACGGAATACATAGCACTGACAATCAGAACCACTGATACTGCAGCACTGACATACAAAATCACCAACGCTGCAGCACTCACACTCAGAACCACTGATACTTTAGCACTCACACTGAGAACCACTGATACTGTAACACTGACACCCAGAACCACTGATACTGCAGCACTGACGCTCAAAGCCACTGACACTGTAGCACTGACACTCAGAAATGTAGATACTACAGCACCCAGAACCAGACACTGCAGCAGCAGTTACAGTCAGAACAACTGACACTGCTTATAGCCTTTCTAGCAACAGGTATTGTGGTGTGGATTGTCAGTTTTTCTGAAACACTTTTTTTTTCATCTTAGCATTAAACACGAAAAATATGGAACTGACTGGAGGGGTTTCTTCTGTTTCCTGTCCAGTTATGCACTCTCAATTGTTAGGCCAGTAACTTAAGAAGGGGGCGTGGCTTCATTTTGGCATCACAGACAGAGACTCTGGCAGATGACTATAGCATGGCTAGGAATTGACAAGATTCTTTAGTAAAACGTTGTTAAAATCAGATCTGAAGATCCAGGGCAGCTTTTAGATGTAAAAGGATGTGAGTGAGTGAGAAAAAGCAAGAAAATACAGTTCAGCCTGCACCCTTGACCTTTGAACCCCGCCCTCTGTGTTTTGATGGTCTTATCGCCCACCTCTGGCAGATCACCTCTGGTAGAATCTCGCAGTGTTGAGATTTTGCGCATCATAGCCATTTTGCATATTCTGCCTCATTGCGCTCTCTCTCTCTCTCTCTCTCTCTCTCTCCTGCATGCAGAAGCACAAAATAATACATACGGCCTTTTAAATATTAAGGGAAGAGTCACAAAAACACGAGTCAGTTGACAATGTGTTCAGGCTGTGCCCTGTGCATTTTTATGAGACTGGATAAAAAATAAATTTCACAGTTAAATATTACATGCAACAAGAAACAAGGTCGAGGGAAAAAACTTTGGTTCGCTTGCCTCTGCCAACTCGTGAAGGCTCACATTTTTTTATTACAAAATACAAATATAGCTGTGTAAATCTTAACACTTTCAAGTTTATATAAAACTCTCAACAGCAACAGCAACGTTTTAGCTAGCTAGCCAGATAGAGCAAGCTATACTGCTTACTAGCAAGTTTAGAAAGGTAGAAAGTACTTGACTATCAGCATTGAAAATGGTAGAAGCAGTAGTAACAAGCACGGAGTCGTCCAGACCCACGGTGCAACTCACTTCCGCAGACACATTTTAGCCGGCACCGCCTGCGCATGCGTCCTACTAAACGAAGCACCAGCTGCGCATACGTCCTACTAAACGAAGCACCACCTGCGCATGCGTCCTACTAAACGAAGCACCACCTGCGCATGCGTCCTACTAAACGAAGCACCGCCTGCGCATGCATCCGACTAAACGTCCGTGAGTGAGTGACCACAATTTGCCATGCGTAGCCCACGGCGGCAGTCCTGAGAGTAGTGATGGTTGTAGGTTAGTTACTATGCAGATACAGTTAGTGACTATAGTTAGTGGCTATGCCACTAGTTCACTGGCAAGTGAACACAATATACAGTTAGCGCTAGCTGTCTCTTCGTTAGCTTGCTGTCTTCCCCATTATATTTATCAGTGAATGCATGTGCTGTATGTAGTCAGAATTATCTGACAGGCAGATGTGATGTATACTTTAGAACTTCAATCATGTTAGGTTGTGGGTTCATGTACGCTTCAAGCTTACTAGCAATCTAGCTACTGTATTCTTTTGCTGGCAAGCAGCTATCAATATTCTTCTGGGCCTATCATGCCAGCTATTTTTGGATTTAGGCAGGGGTCTGTTTTATAAATAGCAGGTTGCTATTTCACTAGCTTCATTTGCTGACTAGCTTTTGTTTCATGCTGTAGGTTGGGGATAGTGTTAAAAAGACAATTCAATGATCCCAGTCCATAAAATATGTCCGGTTTCACTGGCTATCATCAGCAGTTACATAAATTTATGTTTAAAAAGTCGAATGTGATTCGTATCGATTGTAGTAGTGGACGGCGCCTGTTTGAGAGTCTCTTTTGGTCACAGACGGATCAATTATAATTAGACAATATAATAATCATAATTCCTCAATAGCCCATCATGAATAATACACATTTAACACAGCACTGGTTGAGATTAACTCTGTTTATTTTGGCCCGCTTCAGAGAAATATCAGTGCTACTCAACTCCAGGTGCTGTGCCGCAGTGTCTGCAAGTACTTGCTCCAACCATACACCACGCCACCAGATTTCACTAATGAGCTTACATCCTGACAGTGGTGGTTGCTGAGCTGAAATTAGACAGGGCTGTAACCTTCCCTTTAAACTGATCATTGGACTCAACCTGTTTTCATTCACTTTCGTTGATTATTTCATTCAGTGATGTCAATGTTCTGAATAATCAGTTAGCGGGTGAACACACAGCTTCTTTCTTCACGTCACGTTAGGGCGATTAAATGATAAATTCAATTTAGGAAAATCAAGTGGTAATCACTAAATGCATGTAACAAAAAAAAAACAAGATGCCGACTCTGTTAACTACCGCGTTTGCTTTCAGCGCAGCCTGCGATAAAAGCTACAAAACCTGCGTTGCAAGATCGTTTAAATTACAAAGTCTCTGCATTTTTGTCGTGAATATAGTAATATAGTGAATATAGAGTGTGGGTACGGAGAACAAACAGTACACGTATCCCAAATTTTAAATGACGTTGATGACCTGACGTGGATGAGTAGCGCTACTATTTAAAAAATTGGATAGATAGGTAGACCCTAAAAGTGGATGGGTCTACAGTAAAAGTGGGTTAATTTGACAACCCAGCATTTTGGGTTATCTATGGACTCAAAAATCGGGGTTTAAGTAAGCCAGTATGTGTTCTGTCTAATATTTTTCCCAGTGCCATGTTACTGAAATAACCCGGTGTGAGTTGTTTTCGACCCAGCGCTTTTTATTATGTACATTTATTCCAGCATTCTTTGAAGTGACATAATTATTTTTGAGAGTCTAGTGAGGCTACTTGTAGCATCTGTCATTCTTCTTGCTGACTCATTGACTGATTGGCATGTAAAGTAAGTGGTCTAAAAAAAAAAAAGAGGTCGCGGAAATGTGGTTGCGAAGAAAATAAAGTTTACGTCTCGTGTTACTATCCAGTCTAAATAAACCCTGTTTATTTGGCAGCTATTGAAAAATTAATTTTTTGAAAAGTAGAGCACGCCTCCTTTTGTTTTATGAGGCTGTTGATTTGTTACTTATGCAGGTGCGCCCCTTGACTTTGCTACGATTCATAAACAATTTATTTTTTAAAAATTTGGCTTATAATAGCAGCATACCTCTCCTCCGATTTGAACGTCCACACAAAATTTAAACTCACCTCTTTGGGAATACGACGGTAGGCTCGTCTAAATGACATCCTCCTCTACTTTTTATTGCCTGGTTGTTATCACTTCAAGGAGAAACCCATTTATTTTAGCGAACGTAGCGAAGCGCAGACTGCAGTCCTTCCTTGCGAACGGGATACGAGGCGTGTTTTGTTTGCGTGCTCCTGGATGTTGTGGCTGTGGGACGGGTTTATGGGCATCAGGGTGCTATGTAAATGGTAAACGGACTGCATTTATATAGCGCTTTTATCCAAAGCGCTTTACAATTGATGCCTCTCATTCGCCTGAGCAGTTAGGGGTTAGGTGTCTTGCTCAAGGACACTTCAACATGCCCAGGGCGGGCACCGTCAACCCTCCGACTGCCAGACAATCGGTCTTACCTCCTGAGCTATGTCACCCCACCATGTTATTACGTTACATTACATTTCGGGCATTTTTTTAGCAGATGTTCTTATCCAGGGCAGCTCACAGAACTATTTTACATAGCATTTACACTGCATCCATTTATACAGCTAGATATATACTGAAGCGATGCAGGTTAAGTACCTTGCTCAAGGGTGCAACGGCAGTGTCCTACCTGGGAAGCAAACCTGTGACCTTCAGGTTGCAAGACCAGCTCCTTACCCATCATACTTACACACTGCCGCATCATGGCTCAGGTGTTACCTGTGCTCCAGGTGAGTGCCTGAGATCGGAATGTGGGAAGTTTAGTTCTGCAGCCCAGCCCCGCCACCGCCCGCCCGCCCCCCCTGCCCCCACACCCCCGCCCATTCTTCACTGATTCTCTTTTCCTCTTGTCATTTGCTGCCTCCATCTCTCCTTCCACTCACTCCTTTTCCCACACCTGTGGCTCCGTCACCCTCCGTCTTCATTCTTCATTCCGTCACCTTGGGAAGATTCTGCAGACAGCGCTGCAGGTACAGTCCAGTCACCTGTCTTCTGTGTCTGTCTGTCCGTCCGTCCGTCTGTCCAGCCGTCCGCCCGTCCGCTCGTTTGTCTGGCCCCTCTATTCTGCTGTGTTTCTTAAGGTCATCGTCTGTTTGTCTGTCTGTCCGTCTGTCTGTCCCCTTTTTGTGTTTCAGTATTCCCCCTACAGAGAATATGTGATCAAACACACACGCACACACACATGCATACACACACACGCAAACACACACACGCACACACACGCCCAGACACACATGCATACACACACTCTCTCATATTCTCTCTCATGGACAGACAGACAGATAGACAGACAGACGCACACAGACGTCCTCTCACAGATTATCATACACAAACACACACATACAAAAATGCGCGTGCACACACACACACACACACACACACATAAACGCATTCTCCTTCACAGTCTCACACAGATGCACACATTTTTCACACACACACTGACATATTCTCATACATATGTCTGTGACACGTGTTTGGGCTCACACACAAAACATACACACATTCTCCCTTGGAGACGCACACACACACGCACACTCACACAACAGTTTTCATATTAATTCTGTGAGTGTTTCATATCACTCATATTTATAAGAATATTATTTACTGGGCCTCGATGACTGTACTGAGTGGTGTAGAGTGATGAATATTAAGTTTTTTACAGTGTGCTTGAATAGCATTATATTTTTTTCATTAACTTTAAGCTTTATGACCCTTCTCTAATGGATTTATCCTGATTTTTAGTGGTATGCAAGTTCTTCTTTTTATGTTTCTACAAATTTTAAGTAGGCCCATCCCACTGCTGCAATATCTTTTAATTCAGGAGTGCACACACGCACACACACACACATGCACACTCACACACACACACACACACACACACACCCACATACACACACATGCACACACACACATATGCTCACAAACACACACACACTCACACATGCATGCACACACGTGCACACACACACACACCCACAAACATGCACACACACAACCCAAACACGCAACTTACACCAATGGCCATACTTGAATGATGAGTGATGATGAGTTGCTGCCACATTTTGACACTGGGTGCCTTTTGGTTTTGAATGGTGGAAGAAACGGAACATTAAGAGAAAACATTTTAGAATTTAGAATTTTTTTGAATTCTAAATTAAATTCTTCACGATGGAATTTGTAGTTATTAAACTGATTGAAAAATGTGCAGGGAGACAAACCTCGGCTAGTTCATCTGAGCTAAACAGACGCGCGTGGAGAAGTCAAAACTCCACGTTGGGTTCATTCCGACCGCTTATTTTTATCCGTCCTCGTCTCCTCGGTCCTCACGCGACCCGGAAGTGATGAAATCACCGCTATGGATGATTCAGGTACCCGAGAGTGATGATTGCTGATCGTCACCAAACTGGTGACTGAGGAGGCTTTTTATCGCCCTCATGTGGTTAGAGGGTGGAATTGCAGGCTGTAAGTCCAATGGCCACTGTGTGTGTGTGTGTGTGTGTGTGTGTGTGATCCTTCCCCTCAGGCTGCTTTTGTGATGACTCCGCCTCTCCTGTGTCAGTGTTCCTACCCCTGTTGTGGACCCTTGTATTGACCTTTAATTTTACAGTAAATATAACTCCTTTTTTTGGGGATGGATGTTACCCCTCATTGGTCCTTTTTCGGATATGCTTCTCCCGATTGGTGGTTTTTCCTGGGACACCTCCCTCTGATTTTCCCTGTTTTTGGAACATGTCTCCTGATTGGCCGGTTTTTGTTCTCCTCTTGCAGACCCCACCGCCATGTCCACCTCCTCCGGGGTCGACCACGCTGTGATTGGTGGAGTGGTTGCGGTCATTGTCTTCATCCTCCTCTGTCTCCTCATTGTCCTGGGCAGGTACCTGATCAGACACAAAGGTGAGACACCCAGCCAAATGTCGCTATGACATTAACGTGTCAGCTGAGGAGGAGAGGGAGTCAAATGAAACAATTAAACTGGCTGGCTAGATGCTAACGAAACCCAGCCTTGATTAGCTTCAGTGCTAACCAAGCCCAGCCCCGCCTGGCTTCAGTGCTAACCAAACCCAGCTTTGCTTAGCTTCAGTGCTAACCAAAACAAGCCCTGCATAGCTTCAGTGCTAACCAAACCCCGCCCTGCTTAGCTTCAGTGCTAACCAAGCCCAGCCCTGCTTAGCTTCAATACTAACCAAACCCAGCCCTGCTTAGCCTCAGTGCTAACCTAGCCCAGCCCTGCTTAGCTTCAGTGGTAACCTAGCCCAGCCCTGCTTAGCTTCAGTGCTAACCAAACCCAGCCCTGCTTAGCTTCAGTGCTAACCAAACCCAGCCCTGCTTAGCTTCAGTGCTAACCAAACCCAGCCCTGCTTAGCTTCAGTGCTAACCAAACCCAGCCCTGCTTAGCTTCAGTGCTAACCAAGCCCAGCCGGGCTTAGCTTCAGTTATGTGACAACGTGCTTTATTATAACGGCTTCTTGAGGGATGTCTTTCTGTCTCTGTCTTTCTCTCCCTCCCCTCCCTCTCTGTCCTCTGTCTCCCTCTCTCACCCTCTTCCCCCTTCTCTCTCCCTCCCTCTCTCACCCTCTCTCTTTCTTCCCCCTCTCTCTCTCCCTCTCCCCCATTTCCTCTCTCTCCCTCTATCTCCCCCTCTCCCCGCTTCCTCTCTCTCCCTCCCTCTCCCTCCCTCTCTCACCCTCTCCCCCTCTCTCTTTCTTCCCCCCTCTCTCTCTCCCTCTCCCCCTTCCTCTCTCCCTCTATCTCCCCCTCTCCCCCCTTCCTCTCTCTCCCTCTCTCTCTCCCTCCCCACTCTCTCTCTCCCTCCCCCCCCTCCCCCTTCTCTCTCTCTCTCCCTCTCCCCCCTTCCTCTATCTCCCCCTCTCCCCCCTTCCTCTCTCTCCCTCTCTCTCTCCCTCCCCACTCTCTCTCTCCCTCCCCCCCTTCTCTCTCTCTCCCTCTCCCCCCTTCCTCTCTCTCCCTCTATCTCCCCCTCTCCCCCCTTCCTCTCTCTCCCTCTATCTCCCCCCCCTCTCCCTCCCCTCTCTCTCTCTCTCCCTCTCCCCCCTTCCTCTCTCTCCCTCTATCTCCCCCTCTCCCCCCTTCCTCTCTCTCCCTCTATCTCCCCCTCTCCCCCCTTCCTCTCTCTCCCTCTATCTCCCCCTCTCTCCCTCCCTCTCTCACCCTCTCCCCCTCTCTCTTTCTTCCCCCCTCTCTCTCTCCCTCTCCCCCCTTCCTCTCTCTCCCTCTATCCCCCCCCCCCCTCTCTCCCTCCCCCCCCTCCCCCCCCCCCCTCGCTGCAGGGACGTATCTGACTCACGAGGCGAAGGGTTCGGACGACGCGCCCGATGCCGACACGGCTATCATCAACGCGGAGGGGGGTCACTCTGGAGCGGACGACAAGAAAGAGTACTTCATCTAGAGAGGGAGGGAGGGAGGGGTGGAGAGAGGGATAGAGGGAGGGATGGAGGGAGGAGGAGGGAAAGAGGAGGAGCGGCATCCGTCTGCCTTCTGCACGCTGTGGGTGTGTGCGTTCGTGGGGGTGGGGGGGGGGGGAAGGTGCAGAGAGAAAACTAAAGAAAAAGTAAGAACTGAAGACAGAAAAAAATCAAAAACAGAGCAGAAGCTGAATTAAACTGATTTTTAACAAAAGGCATTAAACTCACACACACATACACACTGACACACTAACTAAAAAGCAACTTTGTACACACAAACACACTCTCATGCACACAAACACACACACACACGCACACACTCACACACACAAACACGAACACGTATGCAGACGTACGCACTCTCTCTCAAACGCAGAACACGCACACCGAACAGCTTATGTAGACTGGAGCTATAACGTTGTGACGTCCTTAGTTGTCTTATCCGAGGAAACAGAACTTTATAGAGCCCTGCAAACACTCTGTCTGCCACACACTAAAAGAAGCCTCCACATCCAATGTGTGGGATTCCACTATAAATATATAAATATATATAAATATATAGCATTGTTTTTACTCAACAGAAAATGGTTCAGTGTACTGTAAATACTCTTTCTCTCTCTCTCTCTCTCTCTCTCTCTTTCTCTAACTCTCTCTCTCACTCTATCTCTCTCTCTATCTTTCTCTTGCGCTCCGTATGTCTTGCTATGTCTGGTATTGCGGTATATATTCTATAGCCTGCCTGTTTTTTCATACCTGTGTGGAAATGCTGCGGTGAAAAAAAAAAATCATATCTGGTGGGGGAAAAAAAATGTTTCCAAATAGAATCTTAAACTACAGCAGATGTTTGTATGAGTTCGGTTTTCTCAGATTTGCCTCGTTGTGTTGCTGTTCGTTGTCGCGCGGCTAACAGTGGTCTGCTCAGGGGGAAGGCGATTACATTCCTTTTCGTCATCGTCACGAGGGGTTTATTCACATCGAAAGCCATCGTCGGTTTTAACGGTCGCGATCGCGATCGCGATAACCTTCGTCTTTTTTTTTTTTTTAACGGTCGCTGCGTTTCATTTCACACTTTTGAGGGAGACTGCTTTTGTGGTGACGTCACTTCCTGTTGTGGAGCCGTGTCGCGGATTGCCCGCTCCTGCAGAGGGGAAGCCTGGCAGACTGTTATCCCACGGTTACCAAAATGCTCCAGATCTCTTCTTTTTTTTTACCTCCCTCCTTCCCTCCTTTCTCTTCTGTGTCCCTCTATCCTTTCGTTCAGATCCGTTTTGATTGGCTGTCCCGGGGCCTATGCTGCTCAAGCATGCACAGTTACCTAGATATGAAAAGGAGAAATTAAGCTAACAACAATATTCCTGCCTACAGACAACGTATATCTGAGTATTTAAGCAGTCATCATTTTAACATTTTCACTCTCATTCTCTGCTGCTACTCTGTGTCTCAATCTTAGACTGTGCAGGGGACATTGCTCTCTCACTCTCTCTCTGTCTTTCCCCCGTCTGTCTCTTTCTCGTAGGTATTTTCATGAAATATAAAATATCGCAAATCTCATGCATGTCTGCATTTCCCCTTCCTCTCTCTTTCACACTAACCACCCGTTTCCATCGCTCTCCCTCTTTTTCCCTTCTCGCACGCAGAGACTCGCACACACACGTGCGCACGCACGCACACACACACACACACACACACTCACACACTCTCACGCACACATGCTCTCTCACACACACCCATGGAATATGCATATATAAATATATTGCTAGATTGGCTGCAATGTTATCATTTGCAGCACACTGTACCTGGCAGTTTGGCATTCTCAGTGGCTGTGTTGGTATTCTTTATAGCACTGTTGATATGACTGATATGTTTCTGTAGCACTGTTGCTTGATTGTTGTCCACATATATTTGAAATGTTCAGGGATTTCTCTCCTGTTCAGTATAACTGTATATACCGACAGTTCTGCCCAGTTTCTGTATATGTTCCAGTTCTCCTCACGGGATGGGAGAAAGCGGTCATGTGACTCTGTATCTATGTATGGATAAACTTCCACTTCAGTTGCATTTGTCTGCAGTGGCCACAGCTCACCACTGGAGGGCAGTGTAATGCAGCCTGCCTCAGTGTTTCCTGTCTCATTCTTCTTCTTCTTCCCGCTGAGAATGAGACCAATGGGGCTCTTAATTGTCCTGTTTTAGCAATGTGTGTTTAAAAAAAGTGTTACATTTTAAATTATTACAATCTTTTTATAGCTGTGCATATTCCTTTGTGTTATTTTAAATGCAATTCATTATTTACATTTTTACTAGGAGTGCTAAACTTAGAATTTTAGCTTAGGTTTTTATGTGAATTTCATTGTTTACCAGTTTTCCCATTTTACCATAATTTGTTGTATATAGTGTAGCCTTTACTGCCTCTTCTTACAAATAACACATGCTTTAGTACACTGGAACACACACAGACGCATACACAAGTTGAAGAGTGTGTGTGTGTGTGTGTGTGTGTGTGTGTGGGGGTGGGTGAGGGTGAGGTAGGGACATTATGCAGTCTGTGGCTGTGGTGTATGCTTGCATGTGTGTGTGTGTGCATGTGTGTGTATCTGTGTGTGTGCGTGTGTGTGTGTGTGAGGGAGGGAGGGAGGGGTGCTTCATAACTAATCCAAACTGACACAGCTGGAAATTGTGAAGTTTCACACTTTCATTGATGTTTTGTTTTGAATGACAGGCTGCGTTGGTATTATTTTGGATGACAAGTCTTCCCTTTGAATAAAATATTCATATCACATGGAAATGGTACTATTGTTTTTGTTACTTTCTATCAATGATGATGAAAACACCAATAAGTCATCAAAGTAGGACGTTCTGCAGAGAACTGTTGTATTGTTCAAAGTGGAGTTTTTTTTGTTTGTTTGTTTTTTTTGGTTACAATATCAATACGTACAGTTCTTCAAATAAACATGCATTTGGGTTAACTTATTTTGATGTTTATGATTAATGTTAGAGTTAAAAGTTCACATAAATGTGGGCGTGTGTGTGTGTCAAACACAGGTGGAATGTCCAGAGGTAAGAAAGTAAAAGTCCTGCTGTGTGTTTCTGCCACCCATGAATTCAGCCAGGCTGATTTCACTAATTAGCTCTACCTCCTGGCTGAATAATTGTGCTAATTAGCAAATCCAGGTGATTGGAACAAACTACTGGGGTGGACGATTACCTCCGAATCACGATTTGCCATTTGAGGTGTGAAATCAAAGCTATATTAATAGCGCTCATTTGACAAATAATTTCATGCAGTACACTTCACAGTTTGCAATTCACCTGGCCTAAACCCTCACAAATGCAAACCAAAGGCAACCGTGGCGAAGGAAGGACTCCTCGAGAAGGAGCAAACTCACATAAACTCAGCATATGGGGAGTCCATCCTCCTTTACCTGCCTCAGGCTGTAGGCTCACAGGAACAAACAAGTTCAAATAAATTTTCCATCTTTCTAATGCAGAGGTGGTGGCAACGACTGAGGATTGTTTTATTGTTTTTTTAAATTTTTTTAAAGTAATTGAAATATATGCGGACCAGCCTTATTTGGCATTAATGTAACGGTTGTACAGTGTTCTGAAGGGCTGTAGTAATAGTAATATGAGCAATATGAGCGAGTGCAAGTTTCATGTGGCCTCTTAAATAAATTGCTTATTGTCGTTTAACCACTCACATTTTAAAAAGAAAACAATTCTACGCATTCTAAATGACCGCACAATCCGAAACAATCATACGGTTCTACCCACTGATGGCAAGAGCGTATGAGAGTAGACTGTGCAACTAATATAAATAAATAAATAAATAAGATTTCCCATTCACCCCATGATCCTGATCAAAAAATAATTCGCCAAAACAAAGTCAAAATCAAGTAAATCAAATAAATAAATAAATAAATAAATACTTTTCCACACTTGCTGGCGGGTGGTTTTTGGTTCTTTTGTTGACTCTGGCTCTCGCACATGTGCGGTGATATGTTCCCCGGTCTCGGCTGTGTACTGAAACAAGAATCATATGTTTAACCCCTTCAAGAGTAGGTCTGTTGGAACATTATAGCGTTTTCATTTTCTATTTCAAAATTCCAAGTCCCAGTGCTCTAGAACTCCACTGCTTTCAGTCACCAGTATTGACTGTGACATCAGCATTAGAATGCTCAGCTGAGAACATTCCAATCACACAGTTGTGATCTCATGCCTTTAAAGGGTTAAGTCCTCCTGCTGATAAGAACATGCAGTCCAGGTTTAATGTGCACAGTTAAACAGCTGGAATAGCCCCAGATCACCCCGATTCCCTCTCCCAGACCAAGCCCCGCACACAAACATACTATTCAGCCATTACATTACATTACATTAATTTGGCAGACGCTTTTATCCAAAGCGCCATACAATAAATGTATACAAAAGGTCATTGGAATGACTACAAAACACAGGTCCGATAAGGAACGATGCTCATTTTGTACAGTTATTTGTAGCCTTGGACACATTAAGTCCAGTTCACACTGTGAACATTACTCTGACCTAACCTACGCTAAATCAAACTAGTAGGCATTACAAATTACACCATACAAGACAATGATACAAAGCACAATAAGTGCTGGATGGAGGTACATGGCGCTGGAGGTACATGTGTAGCATCAAAGAGTGGAATGTTACAGCCATACTGGTAACATAAATACATATTATTCATCTGTAATGGCAAAGCACATTTCTGGCTCAATGATAATTAGTGCCTGCCTTTTACGTTATGTTACATTTTTTTTTACATTATATCTGTTACGTTTATCTTTGTCTAGGATGACCTTGAACTAATTTTAAAAATCTGTCCTTTTAGAGGTCAGTCACTCAAGCATATCAGTGACGATATATTCGTGCTCCTGGGCATGGAACCAGTTTTATCTCCTTAGAAACATTTTGCATCTTTATTTTTGTAACAAAACGTAAACGGAGAAACACGTAGATTGATAGGGGAACGTCTCTTTAAATGGTCACAAGCTTACATTCAGGTACCAAGGGAACCGCAATTGCATTCAGCAAACTATGCACACCCATAGCCAGCAGAGGGCGCGTGACAACCACAGAATTGAGAACGTAGTCTCTTATGATGCTATTTTGTATATAGCGTTCTCTATTAGACTAGTTCTATAGTTTCATAGCTTTGGCGTGTGTTTTTTATGTGGAGCATTTAGCTCATTACGGACCTTGTCTTATTGGCTGTTTGGTTGCTAGGGCCTTTTTAACAGGACTGGTTTAGAATCTATCCCCGCAGACTAACAAGATTGGCCACAAAAGCCTGTCAACGTGTCTGTGTGGTTTGTGCTTCTGTTGAACTGCCTGTTGTTGCTTACTGGTGTATGTGAGGGGCAGAGGGCTGAGCTCACTGAAGAAAGAAAGAAAGAAAAAAACAATTTCTACAATATCATAGGCTATGCTCGTGGCAACATAGTCTTGGGCTGTGGCTCAAAGATATGGCCATCTCAAAATAACGTTTAGGAGTTTGCCACAGCCCAGTAAGTTATCCTGGTCCTGAGTTATTCGTGTTACTACACACACTTAACACACCCACCAGATGTATCACACCGTCACTATTACACACATTGAGCACCTCAATCGAACTTAACACACTGTCACGACACACACGCTCACCGCAATGTCTTTCTATTGTAACATGAAGCACTTTGAACGACTCGTTTCCCTGTATGTACTTTGCTATATAAAGTTATAGATATAAAGTTTTTTGTTATTCGCACACGCACGCACGCACGCGCGCACGCGTATATATACACACACACACACAAACACACGCACACAGTGATGTGTAGTACCATATGTTGCCGCAATTGAAAAATGGCGCTCTTTTCCTAAAAAAAAAACCAAAACCGAGATTTTGGGGGGGCTCTTGTGCTGTGGTACCGACGGTGTGTGCGCGCGCGCGCGTGTGGGAAAAAGAGGGAGGGAGAGAGAAGAGAGCGAGGGAGGGAGAGAAGAGGAGGAGGGGAACGACACAGACGGGGGAGAATTCTTCTGTGAGGAATTCGCTTTTTAATGAGAAAGCGGATCGCCGCGGCGCACTGAAGAGACGCAGGCAGCGTAGAAAGAAAAGGGTAGACCCCAAACAATAAAATAAAAATAAAAAACAAGAAGGCGAAAGCAGAGCGCGGACGGGGGGCAAACGCGACAAGCAGGAGATAAGGGGATTACAAACACCCGTAACTGAGAAATAAAGAACTAAACAGGCGATTTGATGGTGTCTCCACACAGAAGTCATCTAACGGACCGTATCGAGGGGAGGAATTTAAATGCGCTCGGATAAACCATGCACAATCTGTGGCTTCTAACTTTGGCGTTCAGTTTTCACAAAGGTAAGAGACCATTTAAATAATCACTAATTAGCGACTGGCTTGGTTCTGTTTCTCCCTCGAGGGTCAGGGGAGCTGTGAGAAGCGCGAGTCTTTGTTGAAACTGGAATGTAAGTTTTTTTTCTTCTTTCTGCCCCTGTTTCCATGTGTATTCAGCTATTCGGCGTGTAGCCGAACTCTGCTGCTCGTTCATCTGACTATGCGTAACGGTTTTAAGTAGTATGCTTTGCCTAAACGGTACCCCTTAAAGCATTTATTTTGTTTTAAGCAAAGTTAGCTGATGCATTAATTCTGTAGGAACTGTCCACTTTAATATGTAATCCACACGGCTGTGGACAATGGATAAAAAGGGGGCATAAGCATTCTGCGTGTACAGCTAAAATTCCTCATTTTCAGCTAGCTGGAACCTCTAGTTATGTCGTTAGCTATGGCTGCAATTCAACGCGACAGCGTTGTGTGAGACTCTGGAACATATTTGCGGGCGACAGCTTAAATCGGCAGCCTGGTCGTATGACATTTCCACGTAACCGTATAGAAATTATGACATATTCTAAAACGGTAACTGAATTTTCTCGGAAACTGACATCCGTGGGTGCGTCATTAATTAGCTACGACGGAGACCTTCGGAGCGGAGAACATTTGCAGCCGCACATATTTCGTAGCTATGACGGTTGAAGATACGCGGTCCCGCGAGTGAGAGTGTTATTTAAATTGAAATAATTGTTAAATGTGGCTGTCGTAGGCATCCCTAGCACTTTAGTTGCATCATGTCCGTTAGACGGACGGCACATTCACGGGAGGGAAGGAAGGACATGGCAGTGGTTAGACGGGCACTGGAGACACTGAACTCCGGTAAGATCGATATCAGCGGTGGTGTGGTAGGCTAATCTATTTGTGTGTGACCGGCTTTGTGCATGCCAGTGCCTCGCGAGCTCTTAGCATGCAGGTTGAGTCTCGCGCCGACCTGTCTGCGCCCGTGCCCGTGAGTGTCCGCACATATGAGGATGGCCTGTCTATTAGGGCTTATGTACTATTGGGAACGTATATATTGGAAAGACATTGACAGTGCAGATGTATTGAACAGAAAACAATCTCACGAATGGCTTAATGTTTATCATATATTCCTACACATCGTAGTCTCTATGGACGTGGCTGTAATATTGTGTATGTAGGGCTGGGTTGACAGTGGCGCGTGAGGCGACCTGTTTGATTACAGCAGCCCCCTCGTGCTCGTGCCTGTGCGATTGCTCTCGCGGCTCCACATACCGGTGCCTGCCCATCATCGGTTGCTGAGGAGATCTCTCTCTCCCGCGCGCACCGTATACCTGCCATTGCACCTGTCTCAACCCGACGGTGTCTTTGTCTGATGGCACATCCAAATAAAAATGTAACGTATGAATGTAACCTGTAAATACTGAATTTAGTCCACGACTCTCCCCTGTCTTTACACAGAAAAACTCGGTTCTGGATCAGTGCGAAAACGCTGTCAACACCTTACCAAGAAAGGAAAAATCACTTGTTGATTCAATTGTGATGTGTTAATTATATGTTGAGGTGATATTTGAATTTTCCTTCTCTGGTTTTTCTGTCACCTCGTGATTTATTTGATAAAAAACAAAACACTTTCCCACTGAACTGAGGGAACAAGTTCAACCTTCCAAAAGAAGAAAACTGCTGTCAGGATGAGGCAAAGCGATGGATGATTGAAGCAGACAGAAAAGGGGCGGGGGGGGGGGGGGGGGGGGGGCTTAGAGATCAGAGAGGGGGGGTGCAGGTATTGTTGAGTCAAAAAAGGAGAGTTACAATTTAAATAGGTAAGAAAAGGTAAAGGTAAAAAGTAAAGGGGTAAAATATTTACAGCAGACAAGGGGATTGTGTGTGTGTGTGTGAGACTGTGTGTGTGCGCTTGCATGTGCGTGTGTGTGTGTGTGTGAGAGTGTGTGTGTGTGTGTGTGCGTGTGAGTGACTGTGTGTGTGTGAGAGAGACTGTGTGTGTGTGTGTGTGTGTGTGTGTGAGTGACTGTGTGCGTGTGAGAGAGACTGTGTGTGTGTGTGTGTGTGTGCGTGTGTGAGTGACTGTGTGCGTGTGAGAGAGAATGTGTGTGTGTGTGTGTGTGCGTGCGTGTGAGAGAGACTGTGTGTGTGTGTGTGAGTGACTATGTGCGTGTGAGAGAGACTGTGTGCGTGTGTGTGTGAGTGACTGTGTGCGTGTGTGTGTGTGCGTGCGTGTGTACGCTTCGTCCTCCGGTGCTGGTTGTGCAGATTTATTTCTGCTGCGTGTGTGTTTCGGTGCATTTGCAGTCATTAGCTCTGAGTTGTGATGTCTGAGTGTGAAGGATGGACTGTGACAGCTCTTGCTCACCATGTTATCAGGTTACAGTATGACCGTCAGCCCCCCTCACTGTTTCTAATGCGAACACTTCAGTCCGGCACTGTACAGTTGATCACATTTACACCCTGGAGACTCGCCCCACATACTGCACCCTACACCCTACATACTACATACTACACCCTACACCCTTCATTTTGCACCCTACACGCTACCTACCTGCCAACACTATGGTCAGTCGTAACCTGGACCAGCCCTGGCATTATCCTAGTCCCCATAGCAAATTATGGGGCCTGTCCACACACAGTGAAACACCCCCCCCACCAAGGTAAACATGTCTGCCACCCCCCACCCCTCCTCCCGCTGAAACTTCACTAGGGATTTTCGAATAAACAGCACAGAGGTAGTGTGGCATATATTTAATTAACCTTTAAAGGTGAAAGTTCATCTCAGAAACATACAGCTACACACCAATGGGAGATGTGGAAATGAGGCCACTCACTTAAGTGCACACACATTTTTGACCTTATCTCTGTAAGAGTATGCATACTCTGTCCTTATCTTGGTAGCTCAATGAGAGTATGCATACTCTGACATTATCACTGTAAGACTATGCATACTCTGTACTTATCTCGGTTGCTCAATGAGAGTATGCATACTCTGTCCTTACCTCTGTAAGTGTATGCACGTTTCTGACCTTATCTATGTAAGAGTATGCATACTCTGTCCTTATCTCGGTAGCTCAATGAGAGCATGCATACTCTGACCTTATCTCTGTAAGAGTATGCATGTTTCTGACCTTATCTCTATAAGAGTATGCATACTCTGTCCTTATCTTGGTAGCTCAATGACAGTATGCACACTCTGACCTTATCTCTGTAGTGCAGTGAGAGTATGTATACTCTGTCCTTATCTCGGTAGCTCAATGAGAATATGCATACTCCGACATTAGCCCTGTAGTACAGTGAGAAGTATGCATACTCTGTCCATACCTCTGTAGCTCAATGAGACTATGCATACTCTGACCTTATCTCTGTAGTACAGTGGGAGTATTCATACTCTGACCTTATCTCTGTAGCTCAATGAGAGTATGCATACAGTGCTCTGAACGTATCTCTGTAAGAGTATGCATACTCTGTCCTTACCTCTGTAGCTCAATGAGAGTATGCATACTCTGACCTTTTCTCTGTAGTACAGTGATAGTAAGTGTACAGTAATAGAAGATGTCCTCCCATAGCAGAGTAAAAGAGTATGTCCACTTACCATATCTCCATAGTACAGTAAGACTAGGCCTATGGTCAGTGTACACACATACTGTATTACAGAGATAAGTTTGTCCTCTTACTCTTACTGTGCTGTTGAGATAAGTTTAGCATACACCTCCTCTTATTGTGCTACAAACATAAGGTCAGTGTGTGTGCACTATTACTGTACTACAGAGATATGGTCAGTGTATGTGAATGTGTGTGTGTGTGTTCTCTTGCTGTTCCTCTGAAATCGAGGCAGCCAGTAACAGCACTGTCTAAGCCAAGCCTGGCATCTATTAGAACTCCTCCTTGCTGTTGCACTCTGGGTAATTTCTACTTTCCCTTTTTGCCGGTAACCGTTGCAAAGGAGTGACTTGCCTTGTGAATTAATGTCAAGCTGAACTGGCTCATGTCTTCCAGGGCTGGTGACCTGATTGCGCTTGTTCTGTAAAATGATTCTGATTTATTGATTAATTATTTATGATCAATAATAATGCTAATAATAATAATAATAATAATAATAATAAATAGTAATAATTCTAGGGCTGTACTGAAAAATTCGAATTGGCATTTAACTGTGAAATTCAACTGTACTGAAAAATTCAAATTGGCATTCGATTGTGAAATTCAACATTCAATTATTGGGGTGGGATCTGCTCAGTTGCAGTTTTAAGAATATTGATACTCTAATGCAATACAATTAGTTGTTAAAACGGCCTGCTTTTTATGATCATTCAACTTAAAACTATTTTGCCAATGAACACGTTTTTACTTTTTGAATTTAAATACCTGAAGCCTAATTGTGCCCTCAATCGAGGCACCGTCAGTCCGCACATATGCTATGAGTAACATTTAGGCTATGACTCGTGGTTCTCAGTCCTGGACACAGAGAGAAACATAAATCCCTGGTTTGGAAGAGTTTTAAGCTTACCGACGATGGTAAGAAAGCAGAGTGTTAGATATGCAACATCAGACTTGTATGTCGTCAACAACAAAGTTAGGAACTCGTCTGAAAAGTGTACTGTATTTTTTTAATTTGCTGGGTGGCTAGCTTGGCGAAGTAAGGTGTGCAGTTGGTAACGTTAGCTATGTCTGGTTTAGCCTGCTGCGCGTCTGTTCAGTGCGTGTTGTGTGTGAATGTTTAGGGGCATCCTCAGCTATGGAAGGAGTGCCAAGGTTCCGCTGACACCGTCAAAAAGTCGGCAAACTCTGGAGCGGATGATGAAATCTCCGCTGCCTGTAATGGGGGGAAAAAGACGAAACGACACGAGATTTATTGCGATGGTCATGGGACCGGTGAACACTGTGTTCCGTGAAAGCTGTAGGCCGTTGCTAGGTGCACTCGGGCCCAGCCCGGGGTCCGCAGTTCGCGGTCGGCAGTAGCCGGGCAGTCTTGAGACGGACCGGCCGGAGCACACGCCGAAGTCGAGAGAAATGTCGGCTTCGCCACAGACGTACGGACGTCTCTGCCGGACGGAAGCCCGCACGGTGACCGCTGCCCACCCGATCACGCGAGACCGGAGACCTCGAGAGCCGTGTGGGCCCCGAAGCAAAAAAGCGATGCCGGAAAAAAAAGTCACGCGGGGCGCGGAAACGTCACGCGGAGACACGGAGGGCGGAATTCGGGAAAGGGTCGCAGCGTCACATGACCGCGCCGCAGACGTGTGGTCTGTCGTGCGGGTCTGCGCCGCGCTCAGGACGGACGTGGGGAGCAGCGAGTGAACGGTGTGAGGTGTGTACGCTCTCAAGAAAAAAAGAGGCTTGTCTACGTAGAAGAACCGTTTTTAAAAAAAGAAATGCTTTACAGAACCCTTCAAGGTAGGTGTAAAAAAAAGTGCGAAAGCTCCCAGATTGAGCCGTTTTGCCTGACAGAGAACCCTCGAAACTCTGCGGAGATACAGTGGAGCCTTTGGAACCCTTTCTTCTGAGAGTGTAGGGCATACGCTGCCATTGTGAGTCCATTGCAGCCGTCAAACACGACCCTGTGTTGACGCTTTGACTTTAACCCTTTGACGAGTAGGTTATTTTTAGAATGTTTTTTTTCAAAGTTCTGAGTCGTGTTCTAGAACTCCGTTGCTTTCAGTCACCAGCAGCGATTGTGACATCAGCATTAGAATTGTTGTTCCGTTAAGAACATCGCATTCTCACCGCATATTTGTGATCTCACGCCTTGATTGGGTTACGAAAAGCACCAAGGCCATGGCAGTGCTCCAGAACGAGCGAAAACAACGAAATGTACCACAACATGAACCAATTCAAGATGTACCAACCTGGGGAAATTCCACCCAGGGTTTGTTCAGACTCTAGCCTCACCAAAGAGAGCAGATCGCACCCTTGGTCTGACGCATGAACAGTGGGATTTTGGCTGAAGAGAGCTCCATTCTGAAGCCAAGCGCACTAAACTGCTGTCAGAAGAGGGCAATGCTTCGTTATCAGCAGTTGTCCCAATGCGTATGAACACGAAACAACATCATCTCACCCTAGAACGGTATTAAACTCGTTCTACCAGGGCAAATCAGAAACTAGTTGAAGAGATTGACCAGTGATTTCACCTGACACCATTAGACATGGCCAGTGTTCACGTTCTGGGTTGCCTAGTCGATCCCCAGGTTTACACATTTTGAAATTTTTTGAGAATGGCCAGAAAGATGAGGTCTGCTCAAAGCTTGTCGAGCTAACCAGGCATTTATGGGGCGACATAGCTAAGGAGGTAAGACTGATTGTCTGGCAGTCAGAGGGTTGCCGGTTCAAACCCCGCCCTGGGCGTGTCAAAGTGTCCTTGAGCAAGACACCTAACCCCTAACTGCTCTGGCGAATGAGAGGCATCAATTGTAAAGCGCTTTGGATAAAAGCGCTATATAAATGCAGTCCATTTACCATTTAACGGATCTAGACCAGTGGTGACCAATCCTGTTCCTGGAGATCTACCATCCTGTATGTTCTCACTCCAACTCCAGCAAAGTGCACCTAATTCAACAGCTAGAGATATGCTGAGCTGCGAAAATCGTAGAGTCAGGTGTGCCAAATTATCGCTGAAATGAAGACCTGCAGGATGGTAGCTCCCCAGGAACAGGGCTGGGTACCACCGATCTAGACAATAAGACGGAGTTACAGCTCCCCCGCAACATCCGGAAAGTTCCGCTCAGAGGAGGGAGCCACTGCCACAGCCAATGAGACGAAGAGGGCGGGCGAGCAGAGGGACAGGGACACGGGGCTCTACAGCACACCCATTTTAGGAGCATTCACTCCCGAAAACTGACGTGTGCTAAGTTGTAAAATAATTTAGGAGGACCTCTAGTAACTGGGATGCATTAGTGTACTCCTGAATTTTTCAACGTAGGAAAAAAAAAATGTTAGCGTAGAGTCCCCGGGACAGGGAGATGCTCTTAAGTTTATAGAGGAGGAAGATGGGGGATGGGAGGCGCAAAATTGTGGAGGTCGGATGTCAAGTTTTAAAACTTGACATTTTGCTGTCTTCAGGAGCAAAAAAAGTTCCCATTCAGCCTAGATAAATCGCAGTAAAGATTAATTTGCAACTATTAGTATGATCTCCCAATATTTTACAGTCCGCCACGGGACGTCCCACTAATTTGCACGGTTGAAGGAATGACACCTAAAACTGGGCCTACATTTATCCAGGATTTTACAGGGTGTGCTATTGCAGACAGGAGGCTTTTTTTTTTTTTTTTTACACGAATGGTTCTACGTCACTGCAGAACTTTCACAAAATGTGGCCCTTGCTATTTTACAAAACAAAAGTTCTGACCTGGAATTGCGAGAAAAAAAAAAAAAGAAAAAAGAAAATCAAGCTGGTCCTACAGCACAGCATCTCCGGGTTTCACGTTTTTGGCTTCTGGCTCGGTCAAGTTTGCCATTTCGCTGCCCTCTCACGGGACTGACTATTGATCCGAACACAACGGGCTCGGGACTAGCCTTTAACAGCCGTAGCATTATTCAAGCATATATTTTGCAGTTGTGGTAATTTTCACAGTAACGTTTTGTACACACATGTGCATTCATAACATTTCGAACAGTCTCGCTGAATTTCTACCAAAAAGTTTTTTTTTTAAATCATCCGTGACAGCATTATGCATACATTCTTCGCCTTATATATACATGTACGTATTCATATATTTATATTTCCAGTGTTGAAATTATATACTGAGGGGCAGATTCACTAAGGAAACAGTCGCAGCGCAAAAAGCATTCGCCGTACTGCAGCTCTGTTGCGGCCGCTGGTCCCGACGCATTAGCAAGCAGTTTACCAACGCAGGTCCTAATTACATAATCAGCAAAATGAAAGGCCCTCATTCACAATTTTGCGGTGGAAGACGCACATAAAAAGGGTTCCAAAACACAATGGCGTGCTTACGCGTATAGCTTACGAGGCACCAAGCAATGGGTAGGGAGCAACAAGGGACTAGTAGCGAGGAAACCAAAAGAAAAACGAAATAATCTTATCGCATTACAGATCTGGAAACAGAGGCGATGGTCTATGAGCTGTTATAACTGAAAATAAGATCAAATTAAATTAAATTTTTTGCACAATAGTCAGGTATACATAAATACAATATCTGGAGTCATAATGTCACTGCACAAGTTTCATTGCATTTGAGTTACAGCACATGTATTTTTTCCCCTTTAAAACTCAAACCCTCGACAGGGCCCTACACCAGCCATTTTAAAGGCAGCAGGTGATTCGCAGAAACTTCTGTATGTATCTAAAATGTCCTTCATCGTACCCAAAAAAACCGGGCCATTCAAAAATGTACAACACTAAATCTGGAATAAAATATCAAAAAACCCCAAAATGCAAACCTGTCCCTTCAAGCGTAGCCTCACCATACCCGGCAAGGGAATTTGATGTTTTGGCGCATGGCTCAAGTTCCTCTTTTATATCCTCTTGTAGTGTGATTATTGTGTGGCTTCGCAAACCTTTATTACTTGATGTTGCTGTCTGATGTTCGGTTACCTGAAAGATCTTACATCTTGGACAGACGATCCTCTCTTGTCTTGTTCTTTTTTGCCTTCGTCCTTTGTCCTCTGTTTTTTTTTTTTTTTCTTGGCTGTGGCCGCTGCCATGTCTGGTGGCGAAAACTCCTTATTAACATACTTTTTATAGAACGTGAGCGAGGCTATATCAGTGCTCGGCAAATTACTGCTTCTTTTCAAGAGTTCTTAAAATTGACACGCAAAAAAGAAGGGAGTCACGATTAAGGCACGCGTTAGTAAATTAGACGGAATGCTTAATTGAGCTCATTTGCAAAATCTCTACCGCGTTTTTACCAGATTCACCGCAGGTATGCATGTGGATGAACAGATTTAACTGTGTATCGAAAGGAAAGTTGCGGAGTGACGCAATCCTTGCAAAATCACATCCTAATACTGATTTTTTTTTTTTTTACCCACTGCGACTGTTGACTGTGTAACTGTGACGCAGTAGCTGTGACGCTGATATTGCAACCTGGTAGCTCCTTCATTTGCAATCTTAAAGCAGTCACAGTCGTTTAGTAAACCTGGCCCCGAAATACATTATGTGTGCAATACATTTACTTGTCTCCTCTCATTCAGAAAAACATAATTGAAACAAATTAATTGTTAAGATGTCCTAGTCTACTGCTCAATCCCAGCTTGAGTATTGACGTACTAGAGGTTTACATTGGAGCTGAGGTTGAGGGGAGCTAACGTTTGATCTGTCCTGAAATTCCCCAGGATATGAGACACATCCGCCATGCCATTACAACCAAGGAAAAAGTGTCCTTGTACTGTGAAAGCTTTTTTTATTATGTTCACTATGGGTATACAGCCACAAGGCTAACTATATAAAGGTCAGAGGTCAGCTCTCTTCATAAGAAATCTTTTGAGCGCAGATTTGGGTAGCATTTTTGTGGAGGGGGGGGGGGTCAGTAGGTAAAATGGAGCCAAAACCATTGCCATGGGCACCACAGCACATTTCCGTATTTGAATCTAATTTATGTGAAATTGTGCTGAATATTTCAGCTTGCCCTTCATGCGCATTTCTGAGTTTCAGTGTGTGAGACCACAGATATGTGGAGGAGAATGTGTTGTAGATGAACGCTTGTGATCAGAAGGGAGAGAAAAAGTTTTTTTTTTTCAGCAGTCTGTGAATAAGCACATTGTGCAAACAGTGTGAAAAAAATGTCCACGCAGTGCTTATTTTTTCCTGGCGAAATTGCAAGTTCTGACAAAATGTGATTCCACATTTAGGGGTATTTTTGTCTTTTGTGGATGACCTGGGCCTGCCTTTCTTGATCTCTTGGAGCAGTGCTGTAAGAACAGGGCCCTGGCACTAACTCAAAATATAGCCAGCAGCTTAAGTTTTGTGCGCACACATTATTTGATTATATTGAAAGTCATAGGTTTGAGCTAATTTGTCGAAAACCATGACAATTGTGAACAAAAGCTGGTGGACACAGGAACATAATTCTCCTTTGACAGATTGACCTAAAGTGTGTCATTCATCCTTCAACCTTAATCTGTCCTCATAACCTAGGCAACTAGAACCACTCACCTCATATACTCCATTCACACTGTATCATGCTGAAGACGGTGATACAGGAATCTTGTAATTTCTTACTCCTGAAGGTAAAATCTGGCGAGATATTTAATGCTGTTTGTGTATTTAACGGTATGAAAGGCCATTAATGTGGAGCCGATAGTTCTACTGTAACACTGACACAGTATGTATTTATTATATCTCTGTGCAAGATTATATCAGTGTTTTTACAACTTCCTTTGCTGTAAACTCCTGTGTCAAATGATATGCATGATTTAAAAAGAACTGAGAGAGAGAGAACGAGAGGGGGGGCAGGGAGACAGAGAGGGTAATGGGGGAGAGACAGAGAGAAGGGGGGGACAGGGATGGGGGGGGGGATGGAGTCAGATTTGACTGGAGCTTTAAACAAGAGCAAGGAAGAAGAGTATAGCCCATTTCCTCTGCTGTACTCAGATCAATTCTGTTCACCTAAAGACCAGATTAATTTCAGTTCTGCTGTAGTCAGATCAGTACTGTTGACCTAAGGGGAAAAACAGATAGTTTAAGGCCATGAGATGATGTGTTTGTGTAGGGTCCTTTAAACTGTGCCTTTTTTTTCATTTTCCAGTTTATTTTTTCTTTTGTGTGGATTTTTAAAATTTTGAATATGTATTTTCTTTTTAGGTTTTGTGCATTTAAAAAAAAAAAAAAGACCCAGCAACCAAAATATCGTTATCCATAATCAGAAATAACAAAGCTTAGTGGAGTGAATGACGCACAAACTTGCTTAAGGTCAGACTGTAAACATCAGCACAGCCCTGCGAGTGAACTCTGTTTGACGTGTGTGTGTGTGTGTGTGTGTGTGTGTGTGTGTGTGTGATTATCGGGGTCATCTGCTCAAAAATTAATCAAATCACAGAGGTCTCCTCAAGCACTCGGTCCCACAGGAGAGTCGGAGTAAGAGTGTGAATCTCCTGCGAGACGTGTAAAGTGTGTGTGTGTGTGTGTGTGTGTGTGTGTGTGTGTGTGTGTCTGTGTGTGAGTGTCTGTGTGTGTGTGGGACGGCCCATCGTACTAGTAAACCGCACCCTCTTCAGAAAAGGTCAAGACGGATTTTGTGACGCGATGTGACATCACTGCAGAGGATGCCGTTGTGAGGTCATTCACAAAGGTAGCAGAGATTATGACATCATCGCTGATGCCAGAGTGTAAAGAAAGAGTTGTGTTTCTCGGGTCTGGCCAGAAATGTCTTCGCGGTAAATTGCAGTGTGGTCGTATTGACCAGCGGTCAGAAACAAAGAAGCCCTTCTGCCAGCATTGATCAGCCAACCCGACCACAGGTCGATATGCGTTTACTATGTAAAATTGTTGGTTCTCAGAGCTAGGCTAGTATTGAGTATCGACGATTTTTAAACGAAAGTATAATGTCTGTCTGCTCACTCAAGCAGGTTAGATACCGTATTGAAGGGCATGTGTATAGCAGCCTACCCCTGGAACTGAGAGAGAGAGAGGGCGAGTGAGAGAGAGAAAGGGGGAGTAAGAGAGAAAGGAGAGGGGGAGAGTAGATGAGCAGTGCTTTTATAGAGTGCGTGGGGAGAAGAGACTGAGGGGGAAAGATAATTTTCTTAGCTTTTAAAAAAAAAAAGTCTGTTTCTATAGCAACCATCTAACCAGAAGCTTTTTGGGGGAGGGGGGGGTGGGGGGGACGGGTTATGTTCATGTGTGTGTTGGGGAGAGGGGGCGGGGCATTGTTACCATAGCAATGGACAAAAAAATATAAGCACTTACAGAAACTTGTAATAAAAAATAAAAAAAACATTAAAAAAAACAAGTGCACTACCATATATAAGGTGCTCACAAGCTCCACATTCCCCCAAAATATGAGTCGTTTTCTGTGTGAATCAGGATGAGACCTAATACTCACCCAATATGTTAGGTGGCAGTTTCTGCTGACTAGTCCTAGGGCATTGTGACACTAAGCCTTCACCTCCAAAGCTCTGTTTAGCCTTCAGGGATCCCAATGTTTTTCCTGATGTTTTTCCCACCTGAATGCAGCCTGCGCTGGAATGATGAGAGAAGATGAGGAGTTTTCCGAAAAATTCCCGGGAACGTTCTAAATCTCCGGCATCTCGGAGATTCCCTCCAAAAAAAACCTTTTTCTTTCTCTGCTAAAACGTCACTGTTGTGTCGTCTCGATGCACCCTGTGATCTCAGCTGGGCTTTGAAATACAGCTGCTAGATTGACTGGCAAAGGTTGCTTCCATGTAAAGTGTGCAAAAATGCATTACACATACAAATACAAATACAGTTCATAGCGGTGCTTGCTACAGGTGTAAAAATACGCATTTGAAATGGCTAGCTAACTGAAGTTATAAACTATAATAGCAGCAGTATGGCAGCAGTAGTAGCACCCATGTCTGTCTTGTAAACGGGGGGTTTGAAGCTAACCATTTAAATACACCAGTGACCACAAATATGTCTGATCCCGGCACGATATGAATTAAGTGCTTGAAATGGGATTTTTACTGGATTTAATCGATCGGTTTGGGATTAGATTACACGTAGATTTTTTTTTTCTTTTTGGGGATAATCCAGCACATCCAATTTGCCTTTCAGTGGCTCTGTTTCTTCGGTAACAGTATGAGCTATTTCAAATCTCCATTTTCAGGTAAATCTTTCTGCATAGCATTACATTACATTACAGGCATTTAGCAGAAATGCGACTTTTTACATAGCATTTGCATAGAATCCGTTTATACTGCAGGAGATATACCGAAGCAATGCAGGTTAAGTGCAGTAAACGGGTCAAGGGTACAACCAGAGAATCGAACCTGCGACCTTCAGGTTACAAGAACAGCTCCTTACCCATTATAATATTCTGCTGTGTAGACAAGTAGGCTTGTTGATCACGGAGTTTACTAATCATCAGCTTGTTAATTTTGCACTGAGACATAGCTGTCGGTATGTAGCTAAGCTAACAGCAAACGAATGGAGGAACGACCAAAATGAGCGTGACGCATGGAATGGGGATCTTACGCTCGTTGTACGTCACTCTGTAATAGTTAATGAACTGTAATGGGTTCTTGTACAGGTGCTCTGCCTTGCAGACAGAAATAGATACAAATTGTTTGTGTGCGTACTAGAAAGACAGTGATTCACAGGATAGTAAATCTGTGTTATATATTACACATACAGCCGTGCAGTTAAACTTATTATATGACAGGTGTAGCAGATTTATAAATCTTTATTGTATAGGCTAATACAGGTGTAGCAGATTAATAAATCTTGTGTCATATCACAGGTATAGTAGATTAGTCATCTGTTTTTATATATTACAGATGCAGCAGGGTAGTAATGGTGTGTTATACATTACGTGTATGGCAGAGTATTAAAGCTGTGTTATATTACGGGTATAGCATGTGAGTAAAGGTGTGTTGTATACATGTATAGCAGGGTAGTAAAGCTGTGTCATATTACAGGTAGAGCAGTGCGATAGGGATCTGTTATTGCTTATTTTAGGTATAGCAGGGTACAAAGATGCGTTAAAATGGAGAATAGCATCGTATTAATGTTTCTCAATGACAATTCACATCAGTTGCTAGGTTACGAGGCAGTAACAATCACTTGGCAAATGCAATAGACAATAGTGGAGTATAGTGTGGCGAGAGAGAGAGATAGAGAGAGAGAGAGAGAGAGAGAGACCAGACGGGTGAAGATATTGGCCCTCTTTATATTCATCATCTTTTTGTCTGTTCGGCTTTTCTCCTCTCTCCTTCCCTCCATCTCTCCCCAAGTATCCTTCCCTTGCAGTTACCATGGTGACCACATGCTACGTCTCCCCTTCCCTCTCTCGCATTCGTTTCAGTGTTACCATGGCGATAGCGCTCTCTCCCTCCCTGCTACCTGTTCATGTCTCTTTGTGTTTTACCCTCTGTCTGTCCTCCTCTCCCCCTTCTCTCCCTCCCTCCCTCCTTCCTCATCCCCCTCTCCATTTTACCTCTCCGCTATCAAATAAGTAACATCTGAATATGTCATTTATCTTCAAAGGGAGGGAGGGAGGGGCAGAGAGAAAGAGAGAGAGAGATTTTGGTTTAAGGAAAGGACGCAGCAAACAGAGGAAGGGAGGGATTTTGGTAATTTTCACAGACGATAGCTGTTGCTATGGTGATAGAACTTTCAGACAGAGTTAGCGGGTGAGAGGTATGGATGGAGGGAAATGGACAGAGAGAGGGAGATGGAAAGAGGGGGACGGAGAGAGGGAGAGAAAGAGAAGCAGACAATGAGGTAAACAAACGACCTCTGTTGTTTATATGTTCTGCATGTTACAATCTTTTGAAAGTGACATAAATTAAAAAATTTAGCCGAATGCAACGTTAACTGGAGGTGGTGACCCAGGGTTTGGAAGAAGGAAAAGAAATAAGTTAAATCACAACACCATGCCATTACCAGCCTATCAGTCTCACCTGCGGATTACCTGTCTACTCACAGTGCTGGGATTATTCACCCACTTATCTGTAGTCTAATCTCAGGTGGCCACCCTCACCCCAATCCCTGACGGACTGTACAACTTCTACACAGCAGGATATAGCTTCAGCACACACACACACACACACACATACGCACACACGCCCGTACACACACACACACACACAGACACACACACACATACACACTCGACCATGCATAAACATACATACACACACACACACACACACACATACACACTCGCCCATGCATAAACATACATACACACACACACACACACACATACGCACACACGCACACACGCCCGTACACAGACACACACACACATACACACTCGCCCATGCATAACCATACATATACACACACACACACGCACACGTATGCACGCACGTACACACACACCCCATACACGCATACACACATACACATAAGATACATATATACACACACGCACAAACAACAACATGTAATCATAAACATGTATGTGTGCACACAACCACACACAAATGCACATTCACATGCATACATATACACACACAGACACAAACATACACACACATCCACACGCAAACATACATATACACTGCATGGCCAAAAGTATGTAGACACCGGACATCCAACATCTCATACAAAATTATGGGAATTAATATGGAGTTAGTCCACCCTTTGCTGCTATAACAACCTCCACTCTTCTGGGAAGGCTTTATAATAGATGTTGGAGCATTGCTACAGGGATTTGCTTCTATTCAGCCAGAAGAGCATTAGTGAGGACGGGCACTGATTGGGTGATTAGGTCTGACTCACAGTTGGCTATCCAGTTGATCCCAAAGGTGTTGGATTGGGTTGAGGTCAGGGCTCTGTGCAGGCTGATCAAGTTCTTCCACATTGTTCTCGACAAAACCATTTCTATATGGACCTTGCCACGTGCCTGGGGGCATTGTCATGCTGAAACGGGAAAGGGCCTTCCCTAAAACGTTGGGGAAGCACAGAATTGTCTAGAATGTGATTGAATGCTAGCATTAAGATTTGCCTTCACTGGAATTAAGGGGCCTACCCCAAACCATGGAAAACAGCCCCAGACCAAGGGGTGTCCAGATACTTTTGGTCATATAGTGTCTACACACACACACACACACACACATACACTAAGAAATGGCCATACTCATATTGTGGATATTTATATGAATACTTGCCTGTTGCTGCTATGACAACACACTTTGCCATGCTAATAAAGTACCTTTTGAATTTTAATGTTAACTTGAATTGAGAGAGAAAATGATTTTTAAAATGGCAAAGTTTATTCTTGTAACTTAACTATTTTTCTATTGAACTTTAAAATAGGATTCATTGTGCTAGGAATTACTGTACTTTTGAATGCTTGTGTGAACACGACTCAGAGAGAGAGAGATGGTTAATACAGTATCTACAGTACATTAACATTGCATTGCGAGAGAGTTAATACTGTACATATACATTATTGTGTTATTATTATTATTATTATTATTGTTGTTGTCAGATGTAGCAGTAGTCATGGTAGTCATGTATTTTTGTGTATTTTAATTCCAGTGCATTAATACTGTTCCCAGCTAGTGTGCATGTATTAATTATGATCAGGACTGCATCTGAGAGAGTGTTCATTTCACAAAGCCTCTGTGATGGACTTTTGTGTTACAGTGGGGAAAAAAATGAAAATGAGAGAGAGGGGGGGAGGGAGGGAGAAGGGAATGAGAGTCAGACCAAGAGAGAGAGAGAGAGGTAGAGAGCTGGAGAGAGAGAGAGTAAGAGTTGTGGAGGAGAGTTTGGTCCGAGAGAGAGAGAGAGGGGGAGAAGGAGAGGAGAAAGAGGAAATGCCTAGCATTCCATTAATGCTGACATAAAACCACTGAGAGAGGGAGGGAACGGGGAAAAAGAGAGGGAGGGAGGGAGGGAGGGAAAGAGAAACAGAGAGAGAGAGAGACAGAAAGAAAGAGGGAGATGGAAAGAGAGACAGAGAGCGAAAGAAAGAAAGAAAGAAAGAAAGGGAAAGAAGGGGGAGAGGGCTGGAGAAGCCAAATGTGGAGGCTTGTGTAAGGGTTCTCTTAGTTTACCTCTGGGGGATAGAGTAGCACTTTATTCCCTCACTTGTGTGGACTCCTCCCCCGTACATGCATTAGATGTTGGGCAACAAACCTCCCACCGCTCTCGGATAGCTGTATACATAAACAGAGCAAACGAGCCGTGTCCCGCTTATTACATTATATATTAATTTGCTCTAATCCAGCGCAGCTTACGGTATGGGAGAAGCAGGGGCGCGTTTGCCTGAGGCAATGGGGCTGTGAGCGGTAGGGCCACACCAGGCTAACAAACAGTCCCAGACTAGCGAGTGAAGATGCGATATCGCTGACACGCTAGAGTGAGTTTGCTATGTTAAGTTCTAAAAAAAAAAAAAAAAAAGAGAGACATAGATAGTACATTAATAGCAATAAAAGATAACCGAAACCCAACTGACACCTGAATTCCGAGTGCAGGGAGAGAGGAGCTCGCTGCACGCGGCCTAGCTCACACCCGGGACCGAGGGTTGCCAGATGTTTGGTTTTTCGACCAGAATGTCTGGTTTTCAAATTATTCGCACAGGTCTGGTGTGTGTGGTCCCGGGCCAGACAATGTAAGGTCCGGTCTGAGTAACCGATGGAAGAGTTTGGTAGTTTGCAGTGAATTTGCGTCGCGTGTCAACGACTCCCCTGCTCAGATGTCAATGCCCCCTACCCCAAACCCCCATACTCCCCCCCCCGCACCCCTTTCAACCAACAGCTCCCGACCTTGTTTGCGATTATACTTCCAGCTGTGTACATTGTCCAGTTTTGACATATTAAAAATCTGGCAACCCTACTGGGACCTAAGGCATTTATATCCCCCACGTACGGGGATAAACTAAATAGCAATAATTGCCATGGAAAAAATCTCAGTTTGTCCCATTGATTTCTAAAAAGCATTTGACTCTATTTGAACATCCAAGATTAAATTATTTTAAAGTTTTCACTCATGACCATAAATTCAGACCAGGCTGCAGTTTGAGTCCGGTATTGTTGAAAATGTACGCTCGTGAACTGGCCAGCGTTGGAGCTGTTGCCAGTGGATTCTGTGGACCTGATGCCAGAATAAAATTCTTTTTTTGTAGGCAGATGACCTGGTTCTGCTGTCGCCCACAGAACAGGGCTACAGTACAGCATGGCTATGCTGGGGGAATACTTTCTGGCTTGGGCCCTGGCAGTCACTGACCCCCCTCAGTCAGCTGGGACTGAGTTTCACTGCTCAGACAACCACTCACAATACAAACCACAACCAGCTTCAGACCAGCACTGGTACACTGATATTTAAGAAGAAATACACCCTAAAATATTGTTTTGAGCAGATAAACCTAACTAAGCTCCAAAAAAAAACTAAATTAGTAAAAAAAATCGTTTGCAAAAGCAGAATGTCTCTCCACTGTCAGGGATCTAATTCTGAGTCAGCTCCTGACTAAATAAAGAATATGCTATCGCACCCTGGCACGCTGAAGCACGACAGCGCAAACCTGCGAGCCCAAGGAAGATGGGCGCTATCATCACACTTGGCTGGAGAGGTCATGTGATCACTGTGAAAGGGAGAGGTCGTGTCATGTGATCACGGAGACGGGAGCGGTCATGTGATCACTGTGAGGCAGGAGCACAGGGCGAGGGTAGGAGAGGGTGGGAGGGGCCAGGCGGTGAAACCTAGAAAGTAACGGGGAAATGGCCTCTCCTGCACGCGCTTGAGGGCAAAGGTGCTTTGCTGCCCGTTGATTTTAGTGTAGAAATCCAAGGTGATTTAACAACCAAAGAAAACCTCAACGGTCCATTTTTTTGCAATCTGCTTTTTTCGTATGATACGCAAAACGGTCGTTAATCGAATTTCAAAATGCCATCGGTGACGTTTTATTTTGCCTTCAGAATTTTGATGTTCCCAGTTCCAGTTTAACGGGAGCGCCGATGTTCTGCCCTCACTGTGCGAAGCACATCCAGGTCTTCGCAAGCTCAGCGGCCTGGAGTTCGCTGAAGGCGTGCTTCGTCTGTCTGGTTAAGTATGCACGTCTGTGGACAGGAGATGCCATGCAGAATTACCGAGACAGGGAGGGTCATCTGATCACTACGAGGCAGAAGCCTTCACGTGCTCGGCGGAGAGGTACAAGTCACGTGATCACTGTGAAAAGGAGAGGTCATGTGATCGCTGTGAGTCATGAAGAGGTCGTGTGACAGTGGAGAGGTTGGCTGCATTTCTGTTTCAGTGGAATGCTGGCTTATACGTGCTGGTCTGATTCATAGGCATCGCAGAATGGTTCCTACAAAAGGTGCCTTAATTTGGGCAATTTTGAGGCCGCGTCAGATGTCCTTTTTTGTAAGGCAATGCCACAAATACTTATGACATGACAGAGAAGAGTCATTTGTATTTGGTGTGGGTGTGGTCTGTGGTGTGGGTGTGGTCTGTGAGGGGTGTGGTTTGTGGTGGGGGGTGTGGTCTGAGAGCGGTGTGTTCAAACGCAAAGTATCGGACATGTTAAAAGATGGCATTTTTTTCATCGTTAATGTGAGCCTGATTGGAGGTCACCTTAATGTGGGATTCTGCATTTTTCACATTAAAAAAAAAAAAAAAAAAGAATAAGAAGAAGTGCTGTATTGTGAAAATGCAGGTACATTGGTTGTGACATTCAATTGAGTTTGGAGCTGAGAGGCGTCTGTATTGATTGGGTGGGGGTGGGGGGGGGTGGGGGCGGTGGGGCCTGTGAAGATTTGTAAAATTCTCAGTGAATCATGCGGGAAGCAGATGGATTGACGTCGCTGGCGTGTGACGGATCCCGGGTACCCAAGCGCGCGCGGAATACGGCGTCTTTCGGCCGCCCACGTAGCCGCGAGCAGCGTCGGCCGACGCGCCCGAACCAAGCTGCTGGCTCTTCCCTTTTCGGCGGGAGCGCGGTAAATAAAGCGCCTGGTCCAAACTACTTCAGCAAGTGCTGGAAAACGGGCGGGAAAAAAAATGTAGCCTACTTTTTATTACGGTGCGAAACAACCTGTCGTGTGTCTTTAGTTCAAAATGGGCGGCAGACTGGTTGGCGTGGATGAGCTCAGCAATATACGACCGCTGTGGTGTGTTGAGCAAATTTTGGATGAGCGGTTACGTCTTTGAAGAGCAGGTTTAAAAACATTAATGTGTATTTTCTCAAGAATCTAAGTCGGTGTTCTAGAACTACCTTTAGTTTCTAGAACTGTTCTGTCAATTAGCAGCAGTGATTGTGACATCAGCATTAGAATGTTCAGTTAAGAACATTCTAATCACATGTTTGTGATCTCACACCTTAAAGGGTTAAGCCTTGCTCATCCCATGCGTAGAAAAAATGAAAAATTAGTCAGTACATCCGTCTAAAATGTATCTAAGTTATGTGATGCGTTGTGCCCGTATTTGTCATTCAGATTTTAAAATAGTGTTTTTAAAAAGTATTTATCCTATTGGATGTTTTGTTCACCAGTGGTGTCATAAATCCATTCTTTTCCCTCAAAAAGAATTTTGTGCAGGGAAGGCTGGAAAATCCAGACGGATCCTGACAGGGCCCTGGTGCAGGATTGGAGCCGGTACACCGTACCATAGAGTGCGGAATTCAGGGCTCTCCATAGGAAACTAACGACTTCCGATTGAACCCGCAGCTGTGAATCTGCAAAAGTGATACCTCGGCTTTCGCCGGCTAGTTGTCACCGTTGCTTTCCATTTTGGGCTGCTGTTGTCACAGTTCGGAATTAAAGGAGCGAGTTCTGTCGTGGTGCAGAACCATCACTAATTAGCAGAGTGCCGCTAAAGGTCATTTGCGGTGGGAGATGCTTAATAAAACTTTTTTTTGTCTAACCCTGTTGCATGTCTGTTAAACTATTAATAATGTCAGTTTGTTTCAAATTCAGGTGAAACTGGTCAAAACACAGACATTTTCATTGGCCGGAGTTTTGGAAATGCAGATTTCTGGAAGCTGGTGGTGTTAACCACTGGTGTTGAGCATTCACTGTGTGTGTGTGTGTGTGTGTGTGTGTGTGTGTGTGTGCACACGCTTGTGCTTGTGTCGGCGTGTGGGTGGAGGAGGCTGGCTAATTAAATGTTGTTCCTTATTACAGATTTCGGGAGAGAGCAGACAGGGGAGGAGGGAGGGAGGAAGGGGAGGATTGTATCGTTATTAGAACAGGATCGTGGTGGCGTGTAGCAGTGGACAGAGTGCTGGACTCTGCAGCTGGGGAATGTAATGACTCTAGCAGTAGTGCGGTCCTCAGGATGTTCTTACTCTCATTTACAAGGGAGGCTATATGGAAATGGGGGCGTTGACAGGTTAATGTCTGAAACTGGAATTCATACGCAGAATATGCTGTGAGAGCTCCGAGGAGGTCAAAGGTCAAGGAGGCCATGGACAGCAGGATCACGGAGAAGGGAAGGCGCAGTGGCAGATCTGTCTGTTTCAGTAGCTACTTCAAGCTGCTTTAGCCTGCTTCCCTCTGTTTTAATCTGCTTTAGCCTGGTTCAGTCTGCTTCACTAGCTGCTTCAGTCTGCTTTGGCTTGGTTCACTCTGCTTCAGTCTGCTTCACAAGCTGTTTTAGTCTGCTTTAGCCTGGTTCGCTCTGCTTCAGTCTGTTTTAGTAGCTGCTTCAGTCTGCTTTAGCCTGGTTCGCTCTGCTTCAGTCTGCTTCACTAGCTGCTTCACTCTGCTTCAGTCTGTTTTAGTGGCTGTTTCAATCTGCTTTAGCCTGGTTCGCTCTGCTTCAGTCTGCTTCACTAACTGCTTCAGTCTATTCTAGCCTGTTTTACTCACTGCTTCGGTTTGGTTCAGTTTGCTTCAGTCACTGCTTCACTCTGCTTCAGTCTGCTGGTTCTGCTTCAGTTTGCTTCAGCCTGTTTTACTCACTGCTTCAGTTTGCTTCAGTCACTGCTTCACTCTGCTTCAGTCTGCTGGCTCTGCTTCACTCTGCTTCAGGCTGTTGTGCTTGTGCTTCCCTGTAAGGCTTCTGTTGCTGCTGCTGCTAATCCTATTCAGCCTGCTTGCGTTTGTTCCGCATTGTGCTTCTCAAAGGAGACACTGTGCACCGTGGCGGGGGGAGGGGGGGTTAGAGGGGACAGAGGGAAATAAAGATGATGATGATGATGATGATGGGGCTGTAGTCATTGAGGGGGAAAGAGAGTGAAAAGCCAAGATTGGAATGTATCTCGCCCACTCCCACTTACACACTTACATCTCCCACTAGGGAGAGAGAAACATGAATTCAGAATTCAGAAAAACCTGCCCATGCAATAAAGATCTGGATCCAACACACACACACACACACACACACATGTTGACACATAAATGCACACTCAGACACACACACACACACACATTTACACAGAAACACACACTCATGCACACACACACACACACACACATAGACACATACACAGACTCACACGCAGGAACACACACACACACATTTACACAGAAACACACGCACACACACACACACACATATGGACACACACACACACTCACAGGAACACACACGGACTCACACACACCAACAGGAACACACACACACACATATAGACACACACATGCGGACTCAAACACACAGACACGCACACATGCAGACTCACACACGCACACACACATGCAGACACACACACAGACACACAAACATGCAGACTCACACACACACACATGCAGACTCACACACACACACACATGCAGACTCACACACACACACACACACACACACACACAGACACACGCACAGACTTACACGCAAGACCTGCTTTCTGTGTGATGCTAATGCTAACAGGCATTTTCCATGTGTTTTACTGGACCTTCGCTGTTTACTCCTTTTAAGAGGCAATTAAAGATGCTGAAATTTCCAAATGAAGATGTGAATAAAACATGTTAAAAACAGATGGATTCTGTATTCAGAGTGCCGAGAGAGAGAGGGAAGGAGGGACGGAAAGAGGGATGAATAATTAAAGAAGGAGAAAAGGAAACAGGGAAATAAGAGGAAAATCAGAAATGAAATGAAATGTATAAAACAAGTAGTCAATTAGAGAGAGAGAGAGAGTGTGTAAAGGGGAGGCAGATATAGCACTCTGTGTGTGTGTGTGTGTGTGTGTGCGCGCTTTTGTGTGAGAGAGGGTTTGAGATTGTGTGTGTGAGAAAGAGGGATTGAGCTTTGAGCACATAGATATGCGTGAGAAAGGCACGTGCGTGTGTGTATTGCGTGTGTATGCATGTATGTGATTGTATGTGTATGCCTGTGTGTGCATGTCGGAGAGAGAAATCAAGCATGTGTGTGTTTTTGTCTGTGAGTCAGCAAACACACACCACTTCCCAACAACTCCACTGCACTCAACTCCTAGTTCTACTGTTTCTCTATATGAGCAGTTCCTGTTAATGCTGTTGCCCTGTGTGGGCATTTCCTGTTAATGCTGTTGCCCTGTGTGGGTACTTCCTGTTAATGCTGTTGCCCTGTGTGGGTACTTCCTGTTAATACTGTTGCCCTGTGTGGCCTCTTCCTGTTAATGCTGTTGCCCTGTGTGAGTACTTCCTGTGAATATTGTTGCCCTGTCTGGGTACTTCCTGTTAATGCTGTCGCCCTGTGTGGGTACTTCTTGTTAATATTGTTGCCCTGTGTGGGTACTTCCTGTTAATCCTGTTGCCCTGTGTGGGTACTTCCTGTTAATATTGTTGCCCTGTCTGGGTAGTTGCCCTGTGTGGGTACTTCCTTTTAATATGGGGTCTTACTGTTAGTGGGTGATTATATATAATGTTGTTCTCACCTTTCACACAGACACATGCAGTTTCTTCTCTCTCACACACACACACACACACACACACACACACACACACAGATGCAAACACACACATAAACACAGTCGATGTTGAAAGTGGAACAAGGAGTTGCCTGAAGGAAGAGGGATAAATGCTAAGACAGAGTGGGGGTGGGGGGTCAGGACACGGGCTCACACTAACACACACACTCTTACACACACACACACACACACACACACACCAGTACACACACAAACACACACACTCTTACACACACACACCATTACACACACAAACACACACACTCTTACACACACACACACACACACCATTACACACACAACACACACACTCTTACACACACACACACACCAGTACACACACACACACACACCATTACACACACACACACACACACCATTACACACACAAACACACACACTCTTACACACACACACACACACACTCTTACACACACACACACACACACTTACACACACACACACACGCACCATTACACACACAAACACACACTCTTACACACACACACACACACACACACTCTTACACACACACACACACACTCTTACACACACACACACACACACTCTTACACACTCTTACACACACACACACACGCACCATTACACACACAAACACACACACTCTTACACACACACTCTTACACACACACACACACACACACCATTACACACACAAACACACACACTCTCACACACACACACACACACCAGTACACACACAAACACACACACTCTTACACACACACACACCATTACACACACTAACACACACACACACTCTTACACACACACACACACACACCATTACACACACACACACTTACACACACAAACACACACACTCTTACACACACACACACACCATTACACACACTAACACACACACACACTCTTACACACACACACACACACACCATTACACACACACACACACTTACACACACAAACACACACACTCTTACACACACACACACACACACCAGTACACACACAAACACACACACTCTTACACACACACACGTACACACACACCAGTACACATACAAACACACACACTCTTACACACACACACTCTCACACACTCTTACACACACACACACACACACACTCTTACACACACACACCAGTACACACACAAACACACACACTCTCACACACACATACACACACACACATATACATGCATACGCACACACACTCACACTTGTATGCACACACGAACATACACGCACACACTCTCTTTTGTGCATACATACTCTTATGTGTCAGTATGTGTATGTGCACATGGTTTTATAGTGTTGGGGGTTAAGGTGGGGGGTGAGAGAAGCGGTCAGTTCAAAAGCAGAGAATCGGGGGGGGAGCCCGGGGGGGGGGGGGGGGGTTTAATGGGATAAATGAGAAATGACAGGTCACTGCTTCCCCCCCCCCCCGCCCCCCCCACCAAGAGAAACAGAGAGAGAGCAAGAGAAGAGAATGTATGAAGGGATAGTGAGAGAGAGAGAGAGAGAGAGAGAGAGAGAGAGGGGGGATAGAGGAAGAGGAGGGGGAGGAGAGAGAGGTATCCTGCAGGGTTAATTAAATCTCTGTTGTCTGTCAGAGCGGTGTGTTCTCCCGCTCTCTGAGTCTCTGAGGCTCCAGGGTGACAGCCATACTCTCTCTCTTTCTCTCTCTCTTTCTCTCTCTCTCTCTCTCTCTCTCTCTCTCCCTCTCTCGCTCGCTCCCCGTGTCGTCTTTGTCTCGCGCCCTTTCTTTCTCTTCTCCATTTTTCTTTCTTTGGCTCTCTCTCCCTCATTCTCTTCCTCCGTTTTGTCCCTCCCCCCACCCCCCCCCCTTTCAGTGCCTGGGCTGCTCTGATTGGGCGTTAGCCTGTCACGTGACTGTGAAATAAGAGCTTGTTTCTCCTTCAGCGGGCCACTGGCTACAGAGAGATGCAGATGTGGAGACGGCATAGGAACAGTATAGAGTTAGTATAGGAGCAGTATACATGCAGAATAGGAGAAATATAGACAGTATAGAGAGTGCACAAGCATTATAAAGCAGTGTAGATACAGTATAGTGTTAGTGTACAAGTAGCAAAGAGAACAGGATATACTTTACTCATCTTGAAATTTTTTTTTTTTTTTTTTAAGTTCTTTAGCAGTATGCTGGCTTACTGTTAGTGTTCTAACTGTCTGTGTTATATTTACTTACGTTGTTTCTTCTCTAGTCACCGATTTAGCCAACTTTGTACTGTGCCATGAACAACGGTGGGCTAGCGAGCTAGCTGTACTGATTTGGCGGTACAGTAAAAACCCAGCAGCTATGAGTCAGTCTTTGCTTTGACATGGGTACAGTCAGAAAAACAGACGTTACTGCTGGAATTTCAGGCAGAGTTGCTATAGTTACGGCCACAACACAATACTATCGTGTCATTGTTGTTCTTTGTCCAAGAAGCTAACAAGTTGCACGTGTTTTCCAATTGCTTATTCTCTTTTAAGTGGATTAAGTGATTCAGTGTTCTTTCTTTTATTAAATTGGGGCAGATATGATGTGTGAATAAATACTGCATAAGGTCATATTCCCATTTGTTTTGTTTTTTTAAGAACTTTTTTTTTTTGCAAAAGTTTTTTAAAGACTTCGTATTTGACTTATTGCTACTGTACTTTTTTACTCCTGCTAGCACAGTGGTGTAGCCCGGCTCATTTGCTTGTGAAGCACCATAAAGGTGCTGTAAAGTGAAGGTCTTGTAGTAGGTTACCGTGGTGACGCTACCCTCAATTAAAATAAGGCCCGAGATCAAATCCCACCTCGGACTCGGGCGAATCTCTAACTCGTCACACCCGCATTGTTTAAAATGTGTATTTAGTGGTATAGCCTTTGTACCCTAAGCCTAACCCTAAGCTCTTGTGATTTATCAAGGCTGGCTGCTAATGTTTAAAAGATGACTGTATTTTACCAGCAGGGAAAGCAAGCCTTAAGTTTGGATAAGACACAAGAGCGCTGACCGGTAGCACTGTTGTTGGAAAGAGAAACCCTTGACATCCGAGGTTAGGAATTTAAATGTAGGGAGGAATTTGTAGCCGAAACGTCCCTCTTGAAAGATGCCCTGAGGGGAAAACCTTATGGAAAAAAAAAAAAATGGCTCCCGGGTTATGCAATCCTGTCTGTGCTGGACGAGATAAAAGATGACCCGAAACCGCTCATACTGGCCCTTCCTCCTCGCTGCGTCTCTCTGCCTCTAGCCTGCCGTGGAGCTGCGATCGGCTTTCAGCTGCACCGTCCGGCGACTTAAACTGGTTACGACGCGCTCAAGAAAAGATGTTAGCCATGGTGGTAATATTTAAATTAAGCTATTAAGCCATCCACCTGATTGTATCTGGCAGACATGAGGAGGTGGCCATGTTTTATTTTGTGTACTCATTTCCTAGCTGGTTTGTAAGGTGGCTGCATCTGTTGTCTCCACATTGGCGCTGTTGTACTGTACGCTAGCATTCTGGTGCACTCAAACTGTTATAAATGGTCTCATGCATAATTTCTGAGCGTTTGTTCGTATCCTCCGTACAATCTCATATCCTTCTGATCTGGAAAAATGACCGAAAATTGGACAGTGACCTGCGCCTGAAGTAGGAGTTGATTGTGTTGTGGGAAAGGGGGCAGATTCTCTGGACGTTATTCTGGAAGATTCTGCACGCCTGACGCACGGCTGCAGTGTTCTCGGAGAGAGACTGCCTTGTTGTGCAGGACCAGGTCGAGGTTCCTAGCAGACTGAGGGGTTGAGACTGTGGCTGTCCAGGCTGAGTTTGAGCGCTCATAACAGGGAGAGGCTGGGAACTGCAGCGTCTCAGGTTTCGCCATGTCGAGCTGAAGGCACTGGATTTGCCATCCAGTTTGAGATGTGCCTTGTAGGCAAGCTGAGGAAAAAAAAAACACGTCATCGGCACAGCAGTACTAAGATAGCCCAGGGGAGGAAACAACGGAACCGTGACACTTTGTATAGAGAGCAAAAAGGAGAGGACCAAGGACCAAGCCTTGGGGTACGCCTGCAGAGGTCACGAGGAAGCAAGCCAATTGAGAACTCTGCCTCAGGGTAGTCAGAAAAGACAGCGAGTGCTGGTGGCTAATCTACTAACTATAGCTACATCACAACTGGTTGCCAGCTAACTCTCGGCTGGAAAATATACTGATAATAATGTTATGTGGACATATAGTGTCACATGTATAATGCCTCTGTAGTGTTGTGCATGTACATTACTGTAGTCCACACCTTGAATTCTCAGAATTCTCCGGCCTCGGCCCTCTCCTAGTTCAATCTCGGGCTACGACACAACTTGGATCCCTTGATGCATAACCTTGCTGTTCTTGTCTGCGTATAAATGTGTTCTTTTTTCGACTGTGTAAGCCAGTGGTAACTAACCCTGCTTCTGGAGATCTACCATCCTGTAGGGTTTACCTGACTCTACTAATTAGCAGCTCAGCTGTTGAATGAAGGGTGTTTTGTTGGTGTTGGAGTGATAACCTACAGGACGGTAGTTCTCCGGGACCAGACTTGGTTGCTGCTGGTTTAAGCCGTGAATACTGACATTTGGCCCTTGAATCCAAATCTGTCCTGGTTTTCCTTCCTCCCAGGTAATTAAATGAACAATTAGTGCCACTGATTGGCCAGACTGTCTTCACACCTGACTCCAACGGGAGGTTGGAAAACCCAACACTTTGAGGCTCATGATTTGAATAACAAGGGTGTAGGCTATATATCAGGCTATGATGTGCCTAACCAAGTTTATTGGCTGCGATAGATTACCCATTACCTCCCTGTTACCATGTAGCCAATCTTTAGGTATTGACATCGGGCCAGCCAGGGGATGATTAGGTCACCTTCTATACCCACGTACCTCCTGAGATTTCCCCACTGGGGGGTTTTTCCTCACCATTGTTTGAGTGTTCTTCAGACTGTGGACTATTTTTTTACCTCCCTTTTTGGTTCTTGGGGGTTCAGGCTGAAGACTTACCCAGTATTCCTGTTCCCAGTAGGTGGGACAGCTCCCCAGATCATGTAATGGAGGTAGAGACCCCCTGTGTTTTTAAATCCAGGCTCGATGCAGTACTGGATGCTAACAGTCTCAGTGTGTGTATTGGTGGTGATGGTCTCGGTGTGTAAGTGTTTATGGTCTCAGTGTGTAAAAGTGCAGACGGTCTCAGTTTGTAACAGTACTGATGGCTTTAGTGTGTAATGGTGCTGACGGTCTCAGTGTGTAACAGTGCTGCTGATGGTCTCAGTGTGTAACAGTGCTGCTGATGGTCTCAGTGTGTAACAGTGCTGATGGTCTCAGTGTGTAACA
>NC_049208.1:5737878-5762878 GCF_013347855.1 Anguilla anguilla | reverse complement strand
ACATAACCCAAGTTGGTCTGTTATGCACTTAGATAAATTTAAAATCCTCAATCAGATCCTTTTTTGTGCCCTTTTACTAGACTTGAGGAAAATAAGTATCTTTAGTCTTTCCTGATAACTTCAAGCCAGGAACTAATTTAGTTACTCCTCTTTGTACTTTTCAAGAGCTTCTGTATTTTTCTTGTAGTGTAGGTGCCCAGAACTGTGTGCCACACTCAAAGTATGGCCTGGAAAATGCATTTCCTAACACCAGCACAAGCTCCTTTTATATATGCACCATACATCTACCCACATATCCCAGCGCTAGTTGCACTGTTGTCTCTGCTGCACTTTGTATTGTACTGCATTGTACGGGGCCCAGGTCTGACAGCGTCTGTCCACCAGAGCCAGGTTTTGGCAGTTGCCCGGCTGTTTGTGGGTGACGGCGGATCCAGGTCGTCTGCGTGAAACAGGAAGTTTATTTTTTTTTTTCTCTCAGTGCTGACGAGCGCGTTTCTCGTCTCTCGCAGGTGGGCGAAGGGGGGCGTGCTGCTGGAGGGGGCGAGGGAGAGCGTCTTCATGACGACGGCGGATCACTCCTTCTTCACGGAGCCCGTCTCCTGCCAGGTGTTCAACGCCGTGGGCAGCACCAACGTCAGCATCCTGGTGGATGTGCACTGTGAGTCTGTCTGTCTGTCTGTCTGTCTCTCTCTCCCTCTCTCTGTCTCCCTCGCTCACTCTTTCTCACTCTGTCTGTCTGTCTGTCTGTCTCTCTCTCCCTCTCTCTGTCTACCTCGCTCGCTCTCACTTTCTCTCTCTTTCTCACTCTGTCTGTCTGTCTGTCTGTCTGTCATGAGGCAGTTGGTGAGTGGTGTTTAGCTTGCAGAGATGTGCTTGAGAGTGAGCTCAGAGAACTGAAGATGTAGATGGTGAACATGTTTATGTGCTGTCAAATAACATGTCTATGTGTATTGCATTGTCAAGTAAATGAAAAAATCTCTGTTAACCGCCCCCCCTCCCCTGCAGTTGGTCCAGTCCTAGTGGTGGAGCCCCGCCCCCTCACTGTAGACATCGATTCTGACGTCACACTCAACTGCAAGTGGGCTGGTAACCCCCCCCTCACCCTGACCTGGACCAAAAAGGGCTCTAACATGGTGAGCACCACCTAGCTGTCTGTGTGTGTGTCACCTGTGTGTGTGTGTGTCTCACCTGTATGTGTCTTACCTGTGTGTGTGTGTGTCTCATTTGTGTCTGTGTCACCTGTGTGTGTCTCATTTGTGTGTATGACTCACCTGTGTCTCTTACCTGTGTGTGTGTGTCTCACCTGTGTGTGTCACCTGTGTGTGATTCACTTGAGTGTGTCTCACCTGTGTGTATGACTCACCTGTGTGTCTTACCTGTGTGTGTGTGTGTGTGTCTCACCTGTGTGTGATTCACTTGAGTGTGTCTCACCTGTGTGTGATTCACCTGAGTGTGTCTCACCTGTGTGTATGACTCACCTGTGTGTCTTACCTGTGTGTGTGTGTGTCACCTGTGTGTGTGATTCACTTGAGTGTGTCTCACATGTATGTGTCTTACCTGTGTGTGTGTGTGTGTGTCACCTGTGTATGTCTCACCTGTGTGTGTCTCATCTGTGTGTATTACCTTTATGTGTGTCTTATCTTTGTGTCTGTGTCACCTGTATGTGGTGTCTCACCTGTGTGTTTCTTACCTGTGTGTGTCTTATCTTTGTGTGTGTCACCTGTGTGTGTGACTCACCTGTGTGTGTGTGTCTCATTTGTGTGTGTGTGTGTGTGTCACCTGTATGTGTCACCTGTGTGTGTCTCACCTGTGCGTGTGTATCTCACCTGTGTGTCTTACCTGTTGCGTGCGTCTCACCTGGGCAGGTACTCAGTAATAATAATCAGCTCTACCTGAAGTCGGTGAGCCAGGCGGACGCCGGTCAGTACGTGTGCAAAGCCATCGTCCCACGCATCGGCGTCGGGGAAACGGAGGTCACGCTCACCGTGAACGGTCAGTAAGACAACCTCCTACCCTAATCTCTATCACCATAGTATTGCTTCAGCCATTTTAGTGTATTCCAGTACCATTGTTATACTAACCCATGGTGTTATACAGGGAGTGTTATAGTTAGCCGGTGATACTCAGATATAATCAGGGGTGGCAGTGTAGTATAGCGGTTAGGGAACTGGCCTCGTAATCAAAGAGTTGTACCCTTGAGCTTCAGTATCCATCCCAACTGGATAAAATTGATACCATGTAAGAATGTAAAAAAAAAACCAACTGAAAATAAAAAGAGTCACTCTGAAGAAGAGTGTCTGGTAAATGCCGGTGATGATGATGTAAAAGCTGTGTTGTCCTCGTCTTAGGCCTTGTGCACACTCGCGGTTTTAGTTCTGAAACGTTTTGGAAAAGGTTTTAGCGGAGTTGGTTTTCTCTACCTTGACCCTGTCCGTACACATTTACTCGAATGCGTTCTGTGGTTTTTGGAAACGTCAGAAGGCGATCCACGACAGCACAACATTGAGCGGCAGTGGGCAACGAGGGCTGTATCCGTTTTAGCTTTTCATGCCAACCTCTGGCTTTAACTGCATAATTAGCACTAAAATTTACGCCATCTGGCATTTTAGCTACATTTCGCGATCAGCGCGTGGATAACAGCCAAAAGGCTGTTTTTTGTGTCCCTATATGAAATGTTTTACTGTGATATAATCTACTGAGTGAGCCAGTGTTGGGGTATACGGCCAGTTAGCTCATTTAGCCAGGGTAACCGGTGGAAACAAGATCCTGCACACACACACCGGCCCTCCAGAACCGAAATTGCCCACCCCTGATATAGCAATATAATGTGATAATTAATGATAAAATTAATAAAAATGTTTTAACTGTGAAATGATTCTACAGGTACAGGTTTTGAAAACCGATCCTGTACACATTTATTGTTCAAACCAGTTAAGGGTTTTTGAAAAGTGTTTGATCCTACCTTTGCAGGGTTTCGAATGAAAACGTCTTCTAAGACGTTTCCTGGTAGTGTGGATTTGACGGTTTTAAGGAGCCAAAACTGTTTTTTTGGAACTTATTTAGTGTGTCTGTGTACGAGGCCTTGGTGCGCAACACCGCCCCCCTCTGGTCAGTCGAGCACCTGCACCAGTGTACTCCTCAGTCACAGGGGAAGGAACAGTGGCTGTCTGCGGTTCTGCAGCTAGCTCTGGGCTGTGATTGGCCAATCCGGGCAGGAAGGTGTTCATCGTTAATGCTGAGCATGTGTATGAGCCTTAATGCACAACAGCGCCCCCATCTGGTCAGTGTGAGTGCCTGCTCCAGTGTGCTCCTCAGTCACAGGGGAAGGAGCAGTGGCTCTCTGCAGCTCTGCAGCTAGCTCTGGGCTGTGATTGGCCGGTCCGGGCAGGAAGGTGTTCATCGTTAATGCTGAGCGTGTTTCTCTTGGCAGGTCCGCCGATTATCTCCAGCGATTCGGTCCAGTACGCCGTCAGAGGGGAGAGAGGGGAGGTCAAGTGCTACATCGCCAGCACCCCTCCCCCGGACAAGATCGTGAGTGTCCCCTACACTGTCATTCTACTGCACCCTACACACTACCCATATACGGCACCCTAAACCCTACACATTATCACTTTACTGCACCCTGAACCCTACAAACTATCACTGTACTACACCCTAAACCCTACACACTACCAGTCTACTGGACCCTAAACCCTACTGCACCTTAACCATACACATTCCCACTCTACTGCACCCTAAACCCTACACACTACCCATATACTGCACCCTAAACCCTACACACTATCACTTTACTGCACCCTAAACCCTACACACTACCAGTCTACTGCACCCTAATCTCTACTACACCATAACCCTAAACACTATCATTCTACTGCACCCTAAACCCTACACACTACCACTCTACTGCACCCTAAACCCTACACACTATCACTCTACTGCACCCTAAACCCTACACAGTAAAAGTATACTGCACCCTAAACCCTACACACTACCAGTTTAATGTACCCTAAACCCTACACACTCACACTCTAATGTATCCTAAACCCTACGCACTCACACTCTAATGCTCCCTAAACCCTACACACTCACACTCTACTGCACCCTAAACCCTACACACTCACACTCTAATGCACCCTAAACCCTACACACTACCTGTTTAATGTACCCTAAACTCTACGCACTCACACTCTAATACACCCTGAACCCTACACACAATCACTCTACTGCACCACACTAGCAGTCCACTGCACCCTGAACCTTAGGGAGTAGGGAGAGAGAGAGAGTGAGAGAGAGAGGGTCTGAGCTTCGTACGGAGTGGGTAAAAGCCGGGAGGACTGGAGTGATTGACAGGAAGGACCGGGCCGCGCCGGGCCGCGCGTAGCGGCATCGGTAGCGGTGCTGCGGCGCGAGCGGGGAGATCTGTGCGCGCGGCTGCTAGCGGCAGCGCTTAGCCCCCGGGCCGCGGCCCCCGTGACGCTAACGCGGCGCGACCGCGCGGGCTAGGGCCCCGCGCCGGGGCAAAAGGGGGGCGTTTATGAAATATGGAGCGCGGCGGGGCGGAGACCTCGTGAAAGGGAAGTGGGATCTTTTGTTTTCCCCCGCTCCCCGTATTCATAATCTTTTTTTTTTTTTTTTTTTTTAGGTTAAAAGGTACATTAGCACAACATGTGGGTCTATGCATCTTTAATGCGTTCATATTCCATATTTAATAATACCGCCGCCTCGGTGGGTTTTTCAAGCGCGGAATCCTGCTGGAGTTTCGTTATTCTTGTACTCCTGTCCCAACACTGAGAGGGAGAGAGGGAGAGGGAGAGGGAGCATAAAGGGGGGGCGAGAGAGGCAGAGGGTGAAGAAACCTCCTCCAGTCACCCCCTCTGTGATACCACCTGTCCTGGGTCTGTCACGGGCCTGTCCTGGGTCTGTCCCGGGCCTGCCCTGGGTCTATCACGAGCCTGTCCTGGGTCTGTCCTGTGCCTGTCCTGGGTCTGTCATGAGCCTGTCCTGGGTCCGTCGCGGGCCTGTCCTGGGTCTGTCCCAAGTCTGTCCTGGGTCATTCCTGGGGCTTTCCCGAGTCTGTCCTGGGTCTGTTCTGGGGCTGTACCGGGTCTGTGCCCTGTACATCCACATTTCAGAAACAGTCACTGAGATTCCACACAGACCGCAGTGCGGCTTTAGTTATGTGTGCTGTGTAGTAGGTGTGTGTGTGTAAACCTGTGTGTGTGTGTGTGTGTGTGTGTGTGTGTGGGCGTGGAAGGAGAACGTGTGGGAGAAGGGTACGCTGCTGGTGTGTGTGTGTGTGTGTGTGTGTAACCTGTGTATGTATGCACCTGTGCTGCAGGTGTGGGCGTGGAAGGAGAACGTGTGGGAGAAGGAGAAGGGCACGCTGCTGGAGAGGTACACGGTGGAGCAGAGCAAGCCGCACTCGCAGGGAGGAGCCGTGCTCTCCACCCTCACCATCAACAACGTGATGGAGTCCGACTTCCACTCGCCCTACAACTGCACCGCCTGGAACGCCTTCGGGCCCGGAACCATGATCATCACCCTGGAGGAGACCGGTACGCCTCCGCCCCTCCCCTACACCCTTACGCCCCGATCCCGTACCTACACCCCCACACCCCTCCACCCCTATCCCGTACCTACACCCCTACGCCCCTATCCCGTACCTATACCCCTACACCCCTATCCCGTACCTATACCCCTACACCCCTATCCCGTACCTATACCCCTACACCCCTACACCCCTATCCTGTACCTATATCCCTACGCCCCTATCCCGTACCTATACCCCTACACCCCTACACCCCTATCCTGTAATTATACCCCTACACCCCTATCCCGTACCTACACCCCTACGCCCCTATCCCGTACCTATACCCCTACACCCCTCCACCCCTATCCCGTACCTACACCCCTACGCCCCTATCCCGTACCTATACCCCTACACCCCTACACCCCTATCCTGTACCTATACCCCTACACCCCTATCCCGTACCTACACCCCTCCACCCCTATCCCATACCTATACCCCTACACCCTTACGCCCCTATCCCGTACCTATACCCCTACACCCCTATCCTGTACCTACACCCCTTCACCCCTACACCCCTATCCCATACCTATACCCCTAGACCCCTCCAACCCTATTCCCTACCTATACCCCTACACCCCTATCCTGTACCTACACCCCCACATCCCTATCCCGTACCTACACCCCTACACCCCTATCCTGTACCTACACCCCTACACCCCTACACCCCTATCCTGTACCTATACCCCTACACCCCTATCCCGTACCTACACCCCTCCACCCCTATCCCATACCTATACCCCTACACCCTTACGCCCCTATCCCGTACCTATACCCCTACACCCCTATCCTGTACCTACACCCCTTCACCCCTACACCCCTATCCCATACCTATACCCCTAGACCCCTCCAACCCTATTCCCTACCTATACCCCTACACCCCTATCCTGTACCTACACCCCCACATCCCTATTCCCTACCTATATCCCTACACCCCTATCCTGTACCTACACCCCTCCACCCCATCCCGTACCTATACCCCTACACCCCTATCCCGTACCTATACCCCTACACCCCTATCCCGTACCTACACCCCTACACCCCTATCCTGTACCTACACCCCTTCACCCCTACACCCCTATCCTGTACCTACACCCCTACACCCCTATCTCGTACCGATACCCCTACACCACTGCAACCCTATCCCACCCCTATACCCCTCCACCCCTACCCTGTACCTACTCCCCTACCCTGTCCAAACTCCACCTCTGGCCCATCCCAACCCATATCTACCTCACCCAAACAGTAATGTACACCTATGTTGTGTAAATCGCTCTGGATAAGAGCGTCTGCTAAATGTCTGTAATGTAATGTAATCTACCCCTTCTGTTTTTACCTGTTTCAGAATGTGAGGGTGTCAAGCTTTTTAAGTGTCTGTGCTACAGAGATTGTGTCAGTGGGGATTATGTGTGTGTCTGTGTTGCAGATATTGTGTCAGTGGGGAGTATGTATTTGTCTGTGCTGCAGGGATTGTGTCAGTGTGGATTGTGTTTGTGTCTGTGCTGCAGAGTTTGTGTCAGTGGGGATTATGTATGTGTCTGTGCTGCAGAGATTGTGTCATTGGGGATTATGTATGTGTCTGTGTTGCAGATATTGTGTCAGTGGGGATTATGTATGTGTCTGTGCTGCAGAGATTGTGTCAGTGGGGATTATGTATGTCTGTGTTGCAGATATTGTGTCAGTGGGGAGTATGTATTTGTCTGTGCTGCAGGGATTGTGTCAGTGTGGATTGTGTTTGTGTCTGTGCTGCAGAGTTTGTGTCAGTGGGGATTATGTATGTGTCTGTGCTGCAGAGATTGTGTCAATGGGGATTATGTATGTGTCTGTGCTGCAGAGATTGAGTCGATGGGGATTATGTATGTGTCTGTGCTGCGGAGTTTATGTCAGTGGGGATTATGTATGTGTCTGTGTTGCAGAGATTGTGCCGGTGGGGATTATCGCGGGCAGCACTGTGGGCTCCTCCATCCTCCTGCTGCTCTGTCTGCTGGCTCTGGCACTCTTCCTGTACCGCCAACGCAAAGGCAGTAAGTATATTATAGTATACACACTGTACGCTATAATATACAGTACACAATACACTATTCACACTATACACTACATGCACTGTACACACTATACGGTACACTGTTCACACCATACACTATACTATACACTGTACACTATTCACACTATATACTACACACTATACACTATACGTTATTCACACTATACACTATACACACTGTGCACTATAATATACAGTACATAATACACTATTCACACTATACACACTGTACACTATAATATACAGTACACAATACACTATTCACACTATACACTACATGCACTGTACACACTACGGTACACTGTTTACACTATACACTATACTATACACTGTACACTATTCACACTATATACTGCACACTATACACTATACGTTATTCACACTGTACACTATACACACTGTATACTGTACACTGCACTGTGAAAAAATCTTGTCAGCAAACATTAGCTAAGTTCAGTAAGGTTAAATAGCTAGAATGGCTCACTGCCAGCTCTTTGACCTGACAAGCTAGCTATAGTAGGCCTACTTTGTACTAGCTAGAGCTATAGTGAAGTCCACAAATTGATGGCTAGCTACATAGATAACACAACAGAGAATTTGATGTTTTAACTACTAGGCCACAAGACGAAAACATTTAACCTCAGACATGTATATCACTCTTGCATTTGAGTCCAGTAGTCCAACCAGCGTAGTGAGTAATAGATGATTAATAACAGTAACATGTTGCTGGGAAACACCCAGACACAACCTGCCTGCTTTTTGGAGCGATTGAATGTTTAGGAGAAACATATAGAACAAGACTTGGATTAGTAGTGTGATCTGATACTGGGAGGGATAAACTTGACTGTTAAGAGTGTTGTCTGATGAACTGACTGTTAAAAGTGTGATCTTATTCTGGGCTGAACTGACTGTGAAGAGTGTGATCGGATACTGGGGTGACCTGACTGTTAAAAGTGTGATTGGGTGACTTCTTGAACTGACTTCTTGAGCAAGCACAATTTCCTGGACTGTCACCACTGAGCTGAGCTGTGGAAGAACCATGAGTCACCCGTGTGGGAAATTGCACAATCCCCCCAAAAACGGTCATTCCAAAAGAATGAATTGTCCTCACACTGCACGCCACTGTTCTTCATAGAGCAGCGACCGTGACTCTGTTGCTATGCTATGGCGTACATGGTAATATACACTGATATATTAATTGCAATTGTACTGCTAGGTCACCCACAATGCATTGCTTTACTAAGTCTTTATATGGCTTTTAATTCCGGAAATTAAAATTTGATTTGGTACACACACACACACAAAGCATAGTAAGCTCCGTAATGTTTGGGACAAAGATTTATAATATTTTTTCTTGATTTGGCTTCGTACTCCAGAATTTCTGAATTTGTAATCAAACTATTCGCATGTGGTTAACGTGCCCTCCCCATTTCAGGGCACCACGATGTTTTGGTCAAATGGCTTCACAGGTGTTTGTGATTAGTCGTGTGTTCAACTGCTTTCTGAGTGCAGGGATAAGAGAGCTTTCAGTATCGAGTCTTCATTCTGTAAACAAATACCCTTTCACAAAGGCTGAGAATCTGCACTTCAATCACACGTGAATTGCATGATTGTTAATGTAAAATTGTGGAGCACAGAGCCAAATCAAGATTTAAAAAAAAACAAAAAGCACATGTCTTTGTCCCAAACGTTATGGAGCTCGCGGTACATGGTTCATTGCTACGCACATGCATGCGCTGGACACGTGGGTAAGGAACTGGGCTTGTAACCGAAAGGTCGCAGGTTCGATTCCCGGGTAAGGACACTGCCGTTGTACCCTTGAGCAAGGTACTTAACCAGAATTGCTTCAGTATATATCCAGCTGTATAAATGGATACAATGTAAAAAATGCTGTGTAAAAAGTTGTGTAAAGTCGCTCTGGATAAGAGCGTCTGCTAAATGCCTGTAATGTAATGTAATGTGTAAGTCGCTCTGGATAAGAGCGTCTGCTAAATGCCTGTAATGTAATGTGTAAGTCGCTCTGGATAAGAGCGTCTGCTAAATGCCTGTAATGTAATGTAATGTGTAAGTCGCTCTGGATAAGAGCGTCTGCTAAATGCCTGTAATGTAATGTAATGTAATGTAATGTAATGCGTTTCCAGGTCGACGGGGGGTGACCCTGGGGAAGCCGGACATCAAGGTGGAGACGGTCAACAAGGAGACGCACAACCTGGAGGACGACGCCTCCACCGTCTCCACGGCGACGCGCATGGTCAAGGCCATGTATTCTGTGAGTGTCCAACAAGGCGACGAGGTCTTGATGACTTGAGGCACCTGAGTACCGGCGGCTGAAATAACCCGTCTAACCCCGTCCCCTGAGCCTAACCGGGAAACCCCTCTGCTGAAATATCCATCCTGTTTCTAACGAGTGCTTTTCTTCTTGCTTAAGCCTGAAAGCTTTTCATTACAATAACTCTTTTCTTGGAGACAGAAATGAAGAGCTGATATCAATTGATTTCTGTCTCTCTTCCTCTCTCTTTCCTTCCTTCCTTCCTTTCTTCCTTCATTCCTTTGCCCCTCCATGTCTCCCCCTCTCCGTGTGTGCGTTTGTGCGTGTGTGTGTGTGGGTGGGCGCGCGTGAATGTGCTGGTGTGTATGTGTGTGTGTGTGTGTGTGTGTATGTCTGTGTGTGTGTTGTTGTCGTTTGATGGTTTAGTTTTTGCCCTCTGTTTCCCTCTCTCCTTCCACTCAGCCCTTCAAGGACGACATGGAGCTCAAGCAGGATCTCCGCAGCGACACACTGGACACGCGCGAGGAGTACGACCTCAAGGTCAGCTACTCCAGCCTTACTCACACTTTACACACAGCATGCTCTACTCACAGTTTACACACAGCATGCTCTACTCACACTTTACACACATGAGCATGCTCTACTCACACTTTACACATACAAACATGCTCTACTCACACTTTACACACAGCATGCTCTACTCACACTTTACACACATGAGCATGCTCTACTCACACTTTACACATACAAACATGCTCTACTCACACTTTACACACAGCATGCTCTACTCACACTTTACACACATGAGCATGCTCTACTCACACTTTACACACACAAGCATGCTCTACTCACACTTTACACATAGAAACATGCTCTACTCACACTTTACACACAGCATGCTCTACTCACACTTTACACACATGAGCATGCTCTACTCACACTTTACACACACAAGCATGCTCTACTCACACTTTACACACACAAGCATGCTCTACTCACACTTTACACACAGCATGCTCTACTCACACTTTACACACACAAGAGCATGCTGTACTCACACTTTACACACACATGAGCATGCCTTACTCACACTTTACACACAGAATGAGCAAGCTCTACTCACACTTTACACACAGAATGCGCAAGCTCTACTCACACTACACACAAGCCTGCTCTACTCACACTTTACACACAGCATGCTCTACTCACACTTTACACACAGAATGAGCAGGCTCTACTCACACTTTACACACAGCATGCTGTACTCACACGTTAACACAGCATGAGCAAGCTCTACTCACACTATACACACAGCATGCTCTACTCACACTTTACACACAGAATACACACGCTGTACACTCAGATTCACCTTGCACACAGCCCACATGCATTTCTTATTTTTACGTGTATAACTGTGACGGTCTGTGATTGGTCTTTGCGCAGGACCCCACTAACGGCTACTACAATGTCCGCGCCACCACCCACGAAGACGCCCGGCCCTCCTCCCGCTCGATGCTCTACCCGGACTACCGAACGACCAACCCCGCGGGCACCGCGGGCGGGGCAGGGGGCGGGGCCGGGGTGGGAGCGAGCGCGGCGGCCGCCGGGGGCGGAGCCGGAGGCGGGGCGAGGGGGGGCTGCTTCGACCCCCGCCCCCCGTCCCGGCTGTCGCACAGCAGCTACGCCCAGTTCAACACCTTCACGCGGGCGGGGCAGCCCCAGCAGGCCCCGCCCAACCCCGCCGCTCAGACCGCCGAGTTCCCGGGGGACTGCGGCCTGCTGGATTCCTCCGCCCAGCTGGCCTACGACAGCTACGGCCCCACGCACTACCCCTACCGCCTGGGCTTCGCCCCGCCCATGGAGGGCGGCCCGTCCTACGAAATGTACGGGGCCGGGGCGGGGTCAGAGACTGTGCTGGGGAAGTACGGGACCTCCGCCCGCTTCTCCTACACCTCACCGCCCACCGACTACACCCACAGGCACACACAGAGAATGCAGACCCACGTGTGAGAGGCACCTACACACACACACACACCCTATACACTATACATTATACACACACATACACACCCACAGGCACACACAGAGAATGCAGACCCACGTGTGAGAGGCACCTACACACACACACACACACACACACACACACAAACACACACACACACCCTATACACTATACATTATACACACACATACACACCCACAGGCACACACAGAGAATGCAGGCCCACGTGTGAGAGGCACCTACACACACACAAACACACACACACACCCTATACACTATACATTATACACACACATACACACCCACAGGCACACACAGAGAATGCAGACCCACGTGTGAGAGGCACCTACACACACACACACACACACACACACCCTATACACTATACATTATACACACACATACACACCCACAGGCACACACAGAGAATGCAGACCCACGTGTGAGAGGCACCTACACACACACACACACACACACACACACACCCTATACACTATACATTATACACACACATACACACCCACAGGCACACACAGAGAATGCAGACCCACGTGTGAGAGGCACCTACACACACACACACACGCACACACACACACACACACCCTATACACTATACATTATACACACACATACACACCCACAGGCACACACAGAGAATGCAGACCCACGTGTGAGAGGCACCTACACACACACACACGCACACACACACACACACCCTATACACTATACATTATACACACACATACACACCCACAGGCACACACAGAGAATGCAGACCCACGTGTGAGAGGCACCTACACACACACACACACACGCACACACACACACACACACCCTATACACTATACATTATACACACACATACACACCCACAGGCACACACAGAGAATGCAGACCCACGTGTGAGAGGCACCTACACACACACACACACATACGCACACACACACCCACAGGCACACACAGAGAATGCAGACCCACGTGTGAGAGGCACACACACACACACACACACACACGCACACACATGCACACACCCACAGGCACACACAGGGAATGCAGACCCACGTGTGAGAGGCGCACACACACACACACACACACGCACATACACACACATACACTCATGCACACACACGCACACACACACATACACAAACGCACATACACGCATGCACACACACGCACACACACCCTATCCACTGTGCACTATACACACACGTACACTCACTGTACGCTACATATGCTATGCACTACATACACTTAAGAACATGCATACGCAAACGCGCACATACATGCATACACACGCTATAGACTACACACACACACCATACACTGTACACACATGTACACACACATGCCACACAAGCACTCGCACACACACACTGCATATCTACACACACACACTGCATATCTCTACACACACGCACCCACACACTGCATATCTACATACACACACACACACCCACACACTGCATATCTACACACACACGCACTCACACACTGCATATCTACACACACACTCGCACACACACGCACCCACACACTGCACACCCTGAAAGCGAAAGTCACAATCAGGAAAGTTTAAAGAAGGACGTCAGTATCAATAACAGAGAGAGAAGATTGAATAAGTTTGGGGGAGAACGCATCCATCTCCTTCACGTTTCCTTTTTAAACTTCTCACCCTCTTTTTCTCTCCCTGACCCTCTTATTCCCTCCCTCCATATCTCTCACTCTCTCTCGCTCTTATTCTTCCCCTCGTTCCATCACTCCTTCTCCCTCTATCTACCTCTCTCCCTCTCCTCTGCCCCTCCTCCTCTTTCTCTTGTTCCCTCTCTCCTCCTCCCCATCTTTCTTTCCCCCGCTCTCTCCCTTTCTCTTTCTTCTTTCTCTCCTCTTTTACTTCCTTTGTAAATAAACCCAGTAGAGACAAATTTAAAGAGTGAAAATAAATAAATGTTTTTAATTATAATCTTCCCATGTAAAAAGTTATACAGTTGAAAGCACTATAGACACTCCATATCTCAATCCCTGCAACCTGCCACAGTCGAATCTCGCATGGAAACCAAGCCACACCCCCGAGCAACCAAACCACGCCCAGTCCATCCAGAAGAGGCCAGTTGAAAACTCTCGTGTAACAATTGTCCGCCGAAGACAAAAGTGCCAAGAACGAGCCACCATTTTTCTTCATGCTGCATCACACTTGGTGTACACGTGTGAAGAGCTGTTTCTACACGCTACATGGTACATGGTACATGGGGTTTGGAAGCCGTGTTCTGGTTTTAACCATAGTTACTCCGTGGTCTCTCTATGTGAGTTGGGGACTCCCAAAATTTGTACAGAAACCTGAATATTAGCGTACTTGTCTCTCTCACTTGCACAGTAGACTAGAAATTAGGTTTTTTCATGTTTATAAGTAAAACGGTTAAAAAAAATGACATTTAGAGGCATTTTTACAGTATTTTTATAAGGAGTTGTGGACCAAAGGTTCAAAGTTATGTGTGACATTTACTTCAGACTCAAAGAAGGAAGTAGATCTGAATCAGACTGAGGGAGAGAAGTCCCAGGATGCACTTGGGCTGAGGGGCGGGGCTTGAGAGAACGCTCCAGAGGAGGACTTGCTCTTTACTTTTTCAAGCAGAGACCACGCCCCCTTGTCAGTGACTGACAGGTGTTAATGGCCGTGTGCCCTCAGCAGACTCCCTGATGGAAGAAGTGTTCATCGCTTTTCTTTGTTTTGTTTTTTTTTTTGTTTTGTTTTTTTAACGCTCTGTGCTTGTTTTTTTTTTTTTTTTAAACCCGAGGTATGAATAATTGGTTTTTTGAAGGCTAAAGGAATGTATGACCAGGCTACTGTATGTTACATACAGCTTTTTGTGAGAAGAGGGGGGCATAGATGGGAGGGGGAGGGGCATGTACCAAAAGGGGGAGGGGCTTGTGTTTGAGCTGATCACGTGATCATGGCAGAGACAAAAGCTGACGGCCATTGCCGCTCTCGGTGAAAGATGACTGACAGGAGGAAAAACCTCACGAACACAATGCATAACTGTATAAATACTGTGTGTGACCATAGGACCCTGTGTGACTGGTTGTTCTGTTCGTGATTATGTGTGACCACGTGATCATTTCTGACCGTATGTGGCAGTATGCAACCGTGTCTGGCCATATGACTGTGACTGTGTGACATATGTATGGACGTGAGACCACATACATGACTGTGTGATCGGGTGACCCTGTATTTGACCATATGCGTGACCATGTGGACTGTGTGTGACATATTCCACCACGTGTGACATTTTAAGACCATATGTATGCCTGTACTATGGTATGACAGTATGTGTGATCTTAGGCATCCAGGTACGTGACCATATGTATTACCGTGTGTATGTCAGTATGACGGTGTGTATGTCAGTATGACAGTGTGTATCTCAGTATTATCGTGTGTATGTCATTATGACAGTGTGTATGTCAGTATGACAGTGTGTATCTCAGTATTATCGTGTGTATGTCATTATGACAGTGTGTATGTCAGTATGACAGTGTGTGTGACGGTATGACAGTGTGTGTGACGGTGTGCATGTCAGTATGCCAGTGTGCTTGTCAGTATGCCAGTGTGCTTGTCAGTATGACAGTGTGTATCTCAGTATTATCGTGTGTATGTCATTATGACAGTGTGTATGTCAGTATGACAGTGTGTGTGACGGTATGACAGTGTGTGTGACGGTGTGCATGTCAGTATGACTGTGTGTATGTCAGTATGACGGTGTGTTTGTCAGTATGATTGTGTGTGTGACGGTGTGTATGTCAGTATGATGGTGTGTGTGACGGTGTGTTTGTCAGTATGACGGTGTGTGATGGTGTGTCTGTCAGTATGACGATGTGTGTGACAGTATGACTGTGTGTGTGACAGTATGACAGTGTGTATGTCAGTATGACGGTGTGTGTGATGGTGTCTGTCAGTATGACGATGTGTATGACAGTATGACTGTGTATGTGACAGTATGACGGTGTGTTTGTCAGTATGACGGTGTGTGTGACGTGTCTGTCAGTATGACGGTGTGTGTGACGGTGTGTATGTCAGTATGACTGTGTGTGTGACAGTATGACGATGTGTGTGACGGTGTGTATGTCAGTATGACTGTGTGTATGACAGTATGACGATGTGTGTGACGGTGTGTATGTCAGTATGACTGTGTGTGTGACAGTATGACGGTGTGTGTGATGGTGTCTGTCAGTATGACGGTGTGTGTGACGTGTCTGTCAGTATGACGGTGTGTGTGACGGTGTGTATGTCAGTATGACTGTGTGTGTGACAGTATGACGATGTGTGTGACGGTGTGTATGTCAGTATGACTGTGTGTGTGACAGTATGACGGTGTGTGTGATGGTGTCTGTCAGTATGACAGTGTGTGTGACAGTATGACGGTGTGTGTGACAGTATGACGGTGTGTTTGTCAGTATGACGGTGTGTTTGTTAGTATGACGGTGTGTGTGATGGTGTCTGTCAGTATGACGGTGTGTATGACAGTATGACGGTGTGTGTGATGGTGTATGTCAGTATGACGGTGTGTTTGTCAGTATGACGGTGTGTTTGTTAGTATGACGGTGTGCTTGACCGTATAGGTTCCTCAGACTGACCATGTAGCATCTTATCTTCTCTGCTTTCACTGCAGTTTTTCAGACAAAACTTGATTTTATCTTCCAGAGCTGACGCTTTTTTTTTTTCTCCATGTGAACCCATGGATATGAGCTCCTGTAAAAGAGACAGGAATCCAATCTTATTTCTTTTTCTTTTCTTGCCGATTTAAAAATTTCATACATTATTTTTTTATTGTTCATGAATGCCTTCCTATTTTGAATTCAATACGTTTATGTTAGTATTACTCTGATGAGGATTATGACTGTAGTAATGTACACGTGCCATATATATCGTTTTTTATTTTTGTTTGTTTAGGGTTAGGGTTGTTTCTCTGACTCCCTTTCACACTTTTGCTGAAAATCTGCTGCTGTTTCCATAACAACAGAAGGTCCCCGTCTCTGAGGAGAGTGACCAATCAGAGAACGTGCAGGGACGGGGTCTTGCTGCTTTGGAGGGAGATTCAAATGTGTCCTCTGCTGTGATTGGCCAGGACTGTGCCTGCGTTTAAATGCCAAGGGGGAGGGGCTGCAGAGCGGGTTTTTGTTGTGTATTTGCGGCCGGTACGTACTGGGTAGGGGCTCCAGTGACACAGTCACGCCGTCCAAGTTGTGTTAGGCTGCCAATGCGGTCGAGCACATGCAGTCTAGATCTTGTGATCGCACGGCCGCGCTGTTTGTAGGAGTGGCATGTGGGAGAAAGTTAAAAGTAAATAAATAAATAAAAAAACGGGGATGACTTCACCTGTGTCTGGAGTGCAGAGTGGCACACCTGTACAAGAACGACGGGTGCGACGGTGTAGACTGGCCCGTCCGCGTGCCATAAGGCATAAGGGGGCAGGGCCAGAGCCGGCCTGCCCGCCCCGTAGGAGGCAAGGGTCCCGCCCGTTTCTTTTTTGGCATTTTTTTACGCACGGCGGAAGCAGCAGGGGGTTTTTTCCGCACAGGTGTGAAAGTCCGGTGGAAAAAAAAAAAAAAAAATGCACGGGAAGAAGACACCGAGGTGTGCGGTTTCGTTTCCGCTGACCCCGCGCGGCTGTTCCGGAACTGTCCTGCTCCGGAACACGGCCGATCGGGTCGGTTCGGTTAGGCTCGGCTCGGCTCAGTGTGTCCCCCTGTGTGTTTATTCTGGGTGCCAAATGCCTGAATATTATAACAAGAAGAAGAAGAAAAAAAAATACAACAGCCATTTATATGCACTAGTATGTGTTTGTGTATTAGGGAGGGTGTCATGGTTACATGTCGTTGTGTGAGAGTGTGTGTGTGTGTGTGTGCAGATATATTTTAATGAATGTGTGTAATGAGCGTATATATTTGTGTATATTTCTGGGTGTCTGTGTACGAGAGCGTGCGTTCATGTGGGTGTGCACGTGTGTACGTTCGTGTATGTGTGCATTGCGTGTGCGTCGGGGGGGGGGGGGGGGGGGGGGGGGGGGGGGGGTAGAGGTGTAGGAGGGGGTGGCCTTAAAATAGACCTCAGCCTTCACCTCATAGAAAAAAAGGCTCATGTGTGAACAGCAAATGAATATGATTTTAGATTATTTTAAAATCATGATTTTAAAAAATCAGCCAATCGAGTCCTGCGCTGCGCTGACTGAAACAGTCAGGAGTCAGAAAAAAAAGAAGGAAAAAAAAGCCGGCCATTAAAAGGCTGCAGGTCCGTCTGTTTTTTGCAGAGGTACGTTATTTACGGTATTTACGGTATTTTTTTTATTTATGTCGGTTTCACCCTTAAGTCTTTTTGCGTGAGTGAAGGTGCGCGTTCCACGGGCTGTGCGTGTGCATGCACGAGTGTGTGTGTGTGTGTGTGTGTGTGTCGCTGAATGTTTGCTTCCACTGTATTAGACCCGGTCTGTCCTTACCATCCATTACATTTCTCCTATTCTTTTTTTATATCAGTGATAGAACTGTGCTCTGTATTTAGTGTGTTTATGGGTTTAAACAATATTATTCTTACTGTATACTGTTCTTAAAGAAAAAATGTACAAAAAGGAAAAAGGTTATTCATTTTTCCTTTATTTTATTTTATTTTATTCAGTATTTTTTCAAATTGTATGTAATTATTTTTTCACGTTATTACCGAAATAAACACTGCTTTCATAACAAGAAAGGTGTGCTGATATGCTCGACGTCCTGACCGAGATGTCGTACGTTTGCCCATGATATTCATATTTGCTCACATTTTCAAATATTTATTTAAAGGTAATTGTTTAGGCTTACACATTTACTCTGATCGGTACACATTCATTCAGCAGAATTTATGAAGAAGACTGAAACGTACACTTGTATTTGTATTCACACAGATAGGGCCTATTTATCAGTTCAGGGGGCTGCACATTGGGGTGGGCAATATGACTATTTCATATCAACTGTTGTATGAACTGCATTAAAGCCTGAGTGTGTTTTAGTAGACTAGATGTGGGCATTGTGCCCTGGATTAAAGCCTATGTTTGGGGCTCACAAGTAGATGTGAGCCCTGAGAAGGACGATTCAGAATCCCAATACTTTTTAAAATGGCGTAACCAATCAGCAACTGCTGTTTCTATCGAATGATGTTACGTCATCAAACATTCCAGTAAGAGCAAGATTGGTTAACATCTCTCAAGATTGGTTAACTGCAGATGAAAATTATCTCTTGAGCTGACTCTGGCACTGTACCATTTGACGCAATTGGGGAAATGTTGATTGCTGTGTGTTGTCCCTTTTAAATAAATAAATAGGTTAAATCAGAATAAATGAAATTCCGTTGAATAGAATATCAGTCTTCCCTACCTCTTCTACACAGCATTATAATTACCGATCACCAGTAGTATTAATATTGTCTATAAAGTACTGAAACAAACTTGAATATACATATACTATGTAGTGAATATGCACTGAAAACATGTATTATAAATTAAGGGCTTTGTTGTACTTAAAGTTAAGAACAGACATAAACTGTGAGGTTTGTCTGTTCTTCCACTCTTCCATCAACTGATCTTAGGTGTCCATGGACACATGAAAGCCTATACGGAAGAAACCTCAACTAATCAATCATTCATCATTCAGATCAGTGAAATAACAAAGTAAAGAAAATAGAAAGGGTGGTACCTCAGAGTACCTGGACAGGGATAAGTTTTATTAAACCAGGAGTGTTCATATTTGTTGTTAACAAAGTAACTTGTAAAACTTTCTCATCATAATTTAATTCATTTAAAACAAATACATTGAAAAATAGAAATTGGTCATGTTAATTTTAATGATTAGCTTCTATGAAGATAGGGTTTGTAGTTCTTGCATTTGACAATCCTAAACCTGCTGGAAATGTTTACAGCCTTTAATTACTTAAGAAAGACCATTTGTAGGTCAGCTCAGGGGCTTTCCGACGACGCCGAACGCCTTCGCGATCAGCTCTGATTGATGACACGGAATATATCTCCCTCTAGTGGTAAATTTCTGTGTTACAACTAACGGTGCACTGTGAAACCACAGCGTGTAAACACTGTAAAAAGATAAGTAGGCTACACGGTAAAAACCAGAGGGTAAAACGAAGTCTATTCAAATGCAGGGTTGTCAACTTGACACGCTTCCTGGCTCCGTGTCATGCTCTAACGCAACCCAAACACATCTCGTGCCAGGTAAAAAACCGCAGTCACTGCATGATTAAAATCATGCATCAGCTCGAAGGACAAAGTGAGATTGGTTCATTGACATCGCAGAGAGACCATCGATTTGCCCGTTATCTTTTGACAGTGAAACCGAATCTGTTCATATTCACTGGTCTTCAACAATCAACTGAAACTCTTTTTTTTTAAACTATTTTAAATGGAGTATTCCAGGATTCCAGTCAACTATGAACTGTTGGCCAGACATAGCAAGGCTATAAATGCGTAAAAAATTACGTTTAACATAGTCTAACGTTTTTTGTATGATTTAATTAGGTGTGACAAATTGTAGGAATCTATTCTTCAACCGAGATCTATAAACATTACCATTAAGGAAAACATTTTTATAGCTATCTGAGGTAACTGGGAATTATATGATTGCAATATAACCGCAGTTGTTTGCTTTACTACATGTGTCCAGAGACAATTTAAACATTTTTATCAAAGTATATCTGGTGTTCCTATATATCATGTCATACCGTGACACTAGAGCAAGTTTTAAACTCTATGGTCAAAACAAGGGTTTGCGCGTGTCTTTCCTGTTTCAACAGGACCCGGATGGTATTTACGTCAGGCAAGATGGCGGCGACGGTGCTGAGGTCGCTTACCAAACTGAGACGTCCTTCAGCTCTTATTTTTCACAATAATTTAATAACCCCTGGTTGTACTGTTCTGCAAAATAGGTAAGCGATTTGCATGGTATCCCTGAAGCGATGACACTTGCAAATATGTGAAAGAAAAGAGCTGTTCACTTATATTCTTTTTATGAGCGCTAACCTAAGTATCGCAAATAGCTAGCTAGATTACCATGGCAAGCAAAGAAATCAACATTGTTTTGAAGATTTTGATACACAATGTGATACCTTTTAGCTAACTTATCAATGACTTCGTTAGTAAGATGTCGTACTTAGTTGCTATTTAAATAAGACGTTAGCTAGAAGGTTTGTAAACCCCACTCCAAGGAGAGTTGTTCTCCGTGTAGCCAACGTCGATGCGGAGATAGCGTATTTATGGCATTTTGCGGTCGTAATCTGAGGTCCAGAATTGTTATCACAATCGAATCTGTATGTCGCCAGGTCTGAAAACTTGCGTCTCGTGTGTAAGCAGGTTGCGGCGTGCTCTCTTTCAGACAGAAGCAGTGGCAGCCAGATGTTGAGTGGACGGAGCAGTACGCGGGAGCGGTCATGGTCCCCAGCGCGATCACAGAGAAATGGGTCCCCCCACCATGGAACGGTAGTCTGCATGTCCCCTTCCTTCAAGTTAATTCTACAGGAGTGTGTTTATGTATTACTTTTTGATACAGAGTAGCGCATAATTTGTAGAAATGTGTGGGCACCACTCGGTGATACTGCCAAGTGCTTGTTTTGCAAGAGTCTGTTACTGCTAAACCCTACTTCTGCTGGAGTGTGTATGTGTGTATGGCTGTGACACTGCTAAACGCTATATCTGTATGAGTGTGCAAGTATGTTCGTGAACGCTACCGCTAAGCGCTTGTTCTGTAAGAGTGTGTATGTGCATTATTATGTGATACCGCTAAACGCTAGCTCTGCGGCAGTGTGAAAACTCATCACTCTACAATGCCACTCGCTACAGATAAGGACCCGCCGATGGAGAAGGCTGTGTCCAATCTGACCATAAACTTCGGGCCGCAGCACCCCGCGGCGCACGGCGTCCTGCGGCTGGTCATGGAGCTCAGCGGCGAGTCGGTGAAGAAGTGTGACCCGCACGTCGGCCTCCTGCACCGCGGCACGGAGAAACTCATCGAGTACAAGACCTACCTGCAGGTACGCCGTCACGGCCTCGCACCTGCCGCCGCTGTACTACTGTTCTGCATCTACGCTGCCATGGTAACGAATTTACAGTGTTTGTCTTTGTGCGTGCGTCTGCGTGCTTGCGTAGGCGCTGCCTTATTTCGATAGGCTGGATTACGTGTCGATGATGTGCAACGAGCAAGCCTACTCCCTGGCCGTGGAGAAGCTCCTGAACATCCAGGCCCCGCTCCGTGCCCAGTGGATTAGAGGTGAGGCTGTCGGCCCGGATACTAACCTGACGCCTGTCTGAAAAACACGTACGAGAAAACGGGTCAGAGCTTTGGGGCGCGTGTGGATTTCTGCTGCGGCTTGCGCTTGTAACAGGCTAATGCTTAATGGATCTGTTTTCTGAATTTCCCATGTGAAGAACATCGAAAGAACTTGAGGTCTCTTTCTTTCATCAGTTTGGCCCCATCATGTAACTAAAATTATCTCAATTAATAAAATGGCTGCCCAAAATAGTTTTTTCACCCTGGAAAAACGGACAAGTAAAAGACTTTCTGCACCAAAAAGACTGTGTAGAATGTGTCATCATCAAGCTAGCTTTCAAGCAGTCTTGTTTTTCTGTGGCCACATATAAACGCTTCTGTTGTTGGTACAAAGTGCAACATTTTTTCTCCATTTAGCAGATGCTCTTTTTTTTTAGATGCGGTAAAGTACCTGTGACCTTGGCGCTGCTGGCCCAGCACCCTAACCACTGTGCCACACTGGCCTCCCCTGTGTGTTTAGTGTGTATCTGTGTGTCTGTGCAGTGCTGTTCGGGGAGCTGACTCGCATCCTCAACCACATCATGGGCATAACCACACACGCCCTGGACATCGGGGCCATGACTCCCTTCTTCTGGATGTTCGAGGAGAGAGAGAAGGTGAGAGAGGCCACGTGTGTGTGTGCGCGTGTGTGTGTGTGTGTGTGCGCGTGTGTGTGCGTGTGCTTGTGCGCGTTTGTTTGTGTGTGTGTGTGTTTGTTTGGGCGCGCGTGTGTGTGCTTGTGCGTGTGCGCGTTTGTTTGTGCGTGCGTGCGTGTGTGTGTTTGTTTGTGCGCGCGTGTGTGTGTTTGTTTGTGCGCGCGTGTGTGTGTTTGTTTGTGCGCGCGTGTGTGTGCTTGTGCGTGTGCGCGTTTGTTTGTGCGTGCGTGCGTGTGTGTGTGTTTGTTTGTGCGCGCGTGTGTGTGCTTGTGCGTGTGTGTGTGTGTGCACATTAGCGTGTAGGCCTGGGTTGTATATGGCTACGATAATTGTCAAATGTAATAACGGTCGTCACCACCATGTGGTGCATTGCCTTTCTTTTCATTTTTTTCTCGGGTGTTTGGGTTCTGTGAGCGTGTGTTATAAAACTCCTCTCTCTCCTGCAGATGTTTGAGTTCTGTGAGCGCGTGTTATAAAACTCCTCTCTCTCCTGCAGATGTTTGAGTTCTGTGAGCGTGTGTTATAAAACTCCTCTCTCCTGCAGATGTTTGAGTTCTGTAGCGTGTGTTATAAAACTCCTCTCTCTCGTGCAGATGTTTGAGTTCTATGAGCGCGTGTTATAAAACTCCTCTCTCTCCTGCAGATGTTTGGGTTCTATGAGCGTGTGTTATAAAACTCCTCTCTCCTGCAGGTGTTTGAGTTCTGTGAGCGTGTGTTATAAAACTCCTCTCTCTCGTGCAGGTGTTTGAGTTCTGTGAGCGTGTGTTATAAAACTCCTCTCTCTCGTGCAGATGTTTGAGTTCTACGAGCGTGTTTCGGGAGCGAGGATGCACGCTGCCTATGTCCGTCCTGGGGGAGTTCACCAGGTGAGGAAGAGGATGGGGTAAACGGTGTAGGAAGATATGTTTGTCTTTTGTGTGGTTGTAGTATTGTAATTATTAGGAATAACATTCTGTTCCTGTAGAATTGTGAAGGGTCTTTGGGTCAGTGAGAGAGTGCTGTGTAACCCTCACACGTGAGTGAGTGCGTGTTTCTGTGCGTGCGCACATGTGAGTGTGTTATTTAGTAAATGATGAGGATGACTCTCTTTGCAGGACATGCCTTTGGGGCTGATGGATGACATTTATCAGTGGTGCAGGAACTTCTCCCTGCGCGTTGATGAGGTGGAAGAGGTGAGATCAGACTGAGTGTGCGAGTGTGCGAGCGAGTGAGCGAGTGAGTGCGAGTTTGCGTGTTTACTGCCACCTCACTGTTTTAACTGTGTGTAGATGTTGACCAACAATCGCATCTGGAAAAATCGCACAGTCGATATCGGCGTGGTGAAGGCTGAGGACGCCCTGAACTACGGCTTCAGGTACCACGTGTCCCACTCTGTACACGATCCATTTAGCCCTTTTCTGAAGAGTAGGTTTTTTTTGGAATTTCCCCCCCCCCCAAATTCTAAGCCTGTGTTCTAGAACTCTGTTGCTTTTAATTGCCGGTAGTGATTGTGACATCAGCGTTGGAATGTTTGGTTGAGAGCACTCTGATAATCATAATTGTGCTCTTGTGCTATCTTGTGGTGTAAAGGATTAACCAGCTTCAGCGCTCTCAGGTTGTGTGCGTGGAGCTGCTACCTGCTTAAACTCAGTCCCCCTCTGTCCCCCTCTGGCTGTCTCTCTCAGTGGCGTGATGCTGAGGGGTTCCGGCATTAAGTGGGACCTGCGGAAGTCCCAGCCCTACGACGTGTACGACCAGGTGGAGTTCGACATCCCCATCGGGAGCAAGGGAGACTGCTATGACAGGTGTGTGAGCGAGAGTGAGAGCAGACTGTGTGTGTGAGAGAGAGAGAGAGAAGACTGTGTGTGTGTGTGTGAGAGAGAGAGAGAGAGAGAGAAGACTGTGTCTGAGCGAGCGAGAGAGAGAGGGAGAGACAGTGAGAGAGAGTGAGAGAAGACTGTGTGTGTGTGTGTTTGAGACAGCGAGAGAGAGGGAGTGTGCGTGTGTGAGAGAGAGTGAGAGCGAGGGAGGTAGAGGGAGAGAGAGAAAGAAGACTGTGTGAGAGAGGGAGGGAGAAAGAGAGAGACTGTGTGCGTGTGTGTGTGAGAGAGAGTGAGAGAGGGAGGGAGAGAAA